>NC_052507.1:45307126-45389875 GCF_014356525.2 Nilaparvata lugens
AAGTAACAGTGAAAATGATTGACATTTCAGTATGAAATCTTTCAATTATATTTCAAAAACGGAATATCTGATGGTCTCACTCAAAGAACTTGTGCACGATTCATGGTACCGTGTTGTACACGCTAGATTGGTGAGAACACAACAAGGACAACGTATCATCATGAGGTCATACGATCTTGACAGCAATGGTGACTATTATTGTGAAGTTTACTTACCTGAGAAATTTCTAAGTGTTTTGAATGTGCAAACACTTGATGATTTCAACAAACAAAAACTCTATCTGAAGTGTATACAGCGAGAAGGTAAATCCCCTCTTGTTCTTTTAGAAGAAGAAAGGAATATATGAAAAAAAAATAATAAATAAAAATAAAAAAAACACTATTCCAATTTGTGCAATAGGCCTAATGTTGATTAACACATTGTAAAGAATAACTATAGTAGTATGTAGAATAGATTATCACTATATACAACCTATTATAGAAATTCAATTGGTGTTTTCCAATATGGGGATAGCACATTAAAAAAAGTGCCACCATTCCTTTTACAGCATAGTGTGAGGAAAATAACATCTTATATTTCAACAAAAATATGAAATGTAATTTTTTTCATTCTTCCTGTGGTGGAGGAAAAAAAGGATTGTCTAACTGTAGAGATTTGTACAAAGTTATAATGGGAAAGCAAGCTAGTAGTAGTAGTTGTGAGTTTTGCGCACCAGTAGTAGTAGTTGCGAGTTTTGCGCACCAGTAGTAGTAGTTGCGAGTTTTGCGCACCAGTAGTAGTAGTTGCGAGTTCTGCGCACCAGTAGTTGAAATTGCATGTTTTGCACACCAGTAGTAGTAGTTGTGAGTTTTGCCCAGTTGAAATCCAAGATATCTGAGATTTTAAAGATTTTAAAGATCTGAGATATCTGTGATATGTTGGCAAGCCTGCTGCTGGCCCAAGCAGGTTGTGCACCTGCTGCTGCTCAACAAAGAAGGGGGACAAAATGGCCGTCCTATTGGTGCACCTGACAGGGGAACAAGCCTTCCTATTGGTGGTGGGGCATGCACCTGCTGGTCAACAAAGAAGGGGAACAAAATGGCTGTGTGTGCCTTCCTATTGGTGGGGCGTGTGCACCTGCTGCTGGTCAACAAAGAAGGGGAACAAGCTTTCCTATTGGTGGTGGGCATGACAGGTGCACCTGCTGGTCAACAAAGAAGGGGAACAAAATGGCCATGTGTGCCTTCCTTTGGTGGGGGTGGGGGCTATTGGTAGGGGTGATTCCTATTGGTGGGAGGCCCCATTTTGCATATTGGGGGAAATCCGCCATTTTGGACATGCTTCCTCGCTTCCTATTGGTTGGGGGAGGGGCTTTTGGGGGGCAAAATGGCTGACACTATGGCTGGGGGGTGGGGGGGAAATCCGCCATTTTGGACATGCTTCCTCGCTTCCTATTGGTTGGGGGCGTGGCCAAAATGACCGACACTAGGGCTGGGGAGGTTGAGGGGGGGAGGGGGGCCGGGTTTTAGGCCACGCCCCTCGTCTCCTATTGGTCTTGTGCAGAACTTTCAATTCTACACTACTCTCATCATTAGATTCAATTGTTTGATGTTGCATTTTTTCCTGATGCGACTCAAATGCTTCACAAACAAAAGTAAGTCTTGCAACTATGCTAGTGGATTTATTCATTATGTTATCATGCACATCCTGATCAATAGATTCAGGATCAAGTGAGAAATAAGCTTGATCATAGGCCTGCTCTAACACTGATAGCCTATTTCTTACAACTAAAAAATTGTGATACTGCTCATCAGTTTCAATTACAGCTTCAGAGTGCTTTTCATAAAGCCTTATAATTTCCCTACCAATATTAACCAATTTGTTGATATGAGGGCTCACTTCGTTATCTGATGGCATTTTGAATACCTGAAGATAGCAATGTGCTTGAATAGAGTTGTCAGATCTTAAAAACTAAATACATACATATGCTGCTGGTGAACACTTGACACTAGAGATTGTCTCTAAGTGAAGGATGCCTTCAATTTGAGTATGGCACAGGTAGCGGTTGGCTTGAACTGGGTTCAGATGCAGTATTGCATGGATCTGCGCAGTTTTGTGTCTGTTCACCTCACAAGCAGTACAAGTTGAATATGTCATGATAATGCGTCGCAGCGCGCCGAGAGAAATCAAGTTCCTTAAACCAGAAAAAGAAATACATTATTTACAGCTAAGACAATGTTATACAACATACAATGAGAAAAATCCAGAAAATACCTTATCATTTGGCATACATTTAAAATCAAGATTTTAATCAACTGAACAAGGATCAAATCATCCGGCACGCGAGGAACAAACAACATGTGGAATTTAGTCTCAGAAAAGAGTGGACTGTATAAATAGGAGAGCATAAATCAAATTCTGAAATAAGAGAACAAATGTGTCTTGATTGATTTGACACGTGACTGAAACTCCATATGAGTGCAAGAACCATTGTGCATTCAAAAACCTGTGCACTGGAATGAATGCAAAACAGTTTTAGGCTACTCAGTATTAAAACTAATCATTAACATGTAGGCTAAGGTGAAATGCCAAATGAAAAAGTAGGTTAGTAAAATACAGAACTTTAATCAGCATTAAAGAATGTCAAAACACATGAATAAGAGATAAGATTGAATACATGAAGTAAATTTGAAAACGGTAATAATGCTTCTAGAAAGAACAGAGTTAATAAAAACAGTAATCTGAATACAAGAATTAATAACAATTTGAAATAGTAATAATTTGAATAATTTTGATTTTAATAATTAATGAGTGACAGTAAAAGGTTATGAATATAACAGCAATGCACATAGAAAATAATCTATCTGGTATCAAAAATGGAATAATGTAATGGCTACTAAACAAACGTTTATAGAATACCAGAGTCTATAATAAGTAGTCTTTAGTTTAAACCTACAATTGTCATTTCTAACAACAAACAACACCTAGGAAATTTGAGATGTAAATATGTTGAATTGCAAAGCTTCAACATTTGAACTGGTTTGATACTAACAAAGAAAACAAGTAGGTTGAAATTAACCATAAGGTTATATGAATAACAGTAGCTTATACTGAAATAGCCTAATTGCAAAATGCAAAGACTAAGCTTTAGCAATAATCAAAGAAATAAATAGGATTGATAATTGCAATGTTCACAGAACATTCATGAATTGAATACAAAAGTCTGACAAACAATTCTCAAGAGCAATAACTCAAAAAATAAAGTTAAGTTGATTATGAGCAACCATGAATTCCTAACCTGAAAGATAAAAACAATAGATTAGGGCAGTATAAAAATACAAAGTAGATGATACAAAAATACTTAGCTGCGGAACATAAATGCAAGAACCAAGGTCCCGGTTTGGTCTAGGGCCTTCAAAGACAGCGTGAGCTTCCAATAGCTCGAATGGACACATCAGAAGAGAAACAAGATTCCAACTTGTTTGAAATGCGGATGAAACAGCAGCCAGTTGTAGAGGAAGAGTTTTCAATTAATGTTTCTAAGAATATATTTCCTGAGTCTTGGAAATATTCAGTTGCAATGTTTGTAAAATGTGATTTACAATTGAGAGTCACTTTAAACAGTGATATGGGTAATATTTCACAATAAGTATCAATAGAATGAATGATGGGTAAACTTTCAGTCCCACAATGCAAATCGATGTAAAAACAAGAGTCTGCAATATGTAAAACAAATTTAAACTTGTAGGTAGACCCGGTGACACACGCAAGCAGCCATTTTGAGAATGACGTAATGGAATAAAGTATGTAAAATTGGAACAAGTGTTCAAGTCTTGAAAAACTAAAAAATAGCACCACAGAACCAGTCGAGAATGTCCAACAATTGAAAATAACAAACAGGGTGAGGTGAAAACTATTTTCACAAAAGATGAGAGTTCAAGTTGTATATACTAAGTTAGATGCACACACACACAGAGTTTCCAAACACGTTGACAAATTAGAAATGAGATAACAAATGAACTACTTATGCAATTTTTAAAGTTGATGGCTCCAAAGAACCGAAAAAATGTCTCCAACAAATAAAACAAGCAAACAGGGCGAGGTGAAAACTATTTTCACGAATAAAGCAGAATAATTGGAGACACACACAAAGTTGCTGCTAGAAGCCAAACGATGAGACAAGTGAAGTACAGGAAATGGATAGCAAGCAGGTGCTACCTTGATCAAGAAATCACCAATAAAATTGATCTATAAAAAGATGCAAAAAATATCCGGAAGCCGAACAACAAATTGACAAATACAATAATAAATGACAAAGGCTTCAGAACATATCCAAAAACTAGAACAAAGATAAATAAAATGTGCAACGGGAATGCACAGTATCAAGTCGGCAGTGGACCACTAGCGCTCCAGCTGCAAAGATACAAACTAATAACTATCGCGCAGAGAAACATGATAATACAAAATCAAAAAAATCAATAAAAGAGATTGTTCGAAGATGGAGAATAGTTTTAACATATACCTAACCCTAACCTTGAATGTAAACAAGTGTGAATAACACACAATATTTGTTTTCAAGTTTAGACAATAAATCACCAGACAATCTCATTTTTTAAATAGAAATAATAAATTAAATAAACTTACCAAGTCAAAGTGGAATGGGTAGACACTTCTAAAAGAGTTCACAGCTTTCATCAACGTGATGAGAATTCAAACATGAAATGGCGTCAATCGGTCGATGACGAGAGTTGCTAGATCCGTTTTTGTATAAGGACTACTCTGTAGCACTGTGAGTGGTAAAATTGGAAGGTCGTTTTCAACGTGCTTTCAACGAGAGATCAACCGTTGAAAACAACGTTGTATTTAAAATGTTGAAAAATTCAACCACTAACGGTTATTCAACCTCAACAACCAAATTTCAACGTTGGAAACACGTAGGTGTGCTACCTTAGATATATTATAATTTCATCTCAGTAAAGAAAAATCTGTCTAATTTTGATAAAAATATTACTATACATTCACATTACACTAAACATAGGGATGATATAACTAGACCTACAGTTAGATTGACTAAAACTCTAAAAAGTCATAAGTACGGTACCTACAAATTCGCATGTTTAATTTACTACCAGATAATGTTAAGCAGTTACCATTGGAAGCGTTTTGTATTTCTGTTGATAAATGGCTCAAGTCTGAAGCTTTCTATTCTGTAAATGAGTACCTGGAATATTTCAATGTGTATTTGTAAATTTGTTTGTTTTATAGTCCAACTTGTGATATTTTACTTATTATTGATGAAGCCTATTGCTTACATTTTTGTAATGTTGTTTTATGGCCAATAAAATTCTTGATTCTTGAAATACAAAACTATTTTTTCATCAGAATTACCTTTTGGAAAAATCAATATCAGAAGGAAAAATGAAAACAGACGTCCTTTAGAAAGCCTTGCTAATGTCACACAAGATCTTCTCTATCCAACATCAAGACCGATCACCATGGCCAAGAAGAAGGACATGATGGACCTTTTGAAGTTCATCCCCCCTGTTCATCACTAGTATTATAAAAACCTGAAGACTGACAAACAAATCCTGCAACAAGAACCAGCCAGTGATGATGATGACGACTGCATTACCGTACCGTACCTATGCAGATTAGGAGTAGCTTAAGTATAATTTTTTATACATACATAATTTTTCTAAAGTATGTATTTCACGTTTTTTACTTTTTGGATCATTAAATATTTCTTATTTTTACTTCCATTCTGTTTCATTTTCATTTTCCACTTCTTTTGTTCAATAAATTGCATATATCCAAACCACTTGGAAAATTTTAACAATATTTTTCAGTTGGCAATGTGACTAACTCCATACAAAGTGCCTTTATTCGGGAAAATTGGGAAATTGATTTTTTTTTCTAACAACTTTGAACTGCTAAAAACTTAACCTTAATAGTAAGAAAATAGATGTGATTCAAAATATCCTGGGATGATAATGTAGTTTTATATAGACAAATAACTTCAACAGCTTGAGCTGAAAATTTTCATGAAATGGAGTTAATCAGTTTGGCTTCTCAAACGCCTCAAATATCATAATGATAATATTTAGTTATAGAAATCAATTTAACTCACAAAAACACATCTATTACTGCAGTAGCAGACTGGCAATAGAGGCTCTTCTTGCCTCTCTCTGTCATGGCTGCCCTTAGTTGGCCGTGCATTGATATAGAGAATAAGATTAAGAAGAGCGAAGTCTGCTATGATGCCACTGTGCTAGTGTAGCTACCAGAAATTTTGGGCAAGAAGTCGGGTATTTGTATTCGCTGTGTAGAGAAAGAGCCTTTTTCAAATGATAATATTTCTTTATTGAAGCAATAAAAAATATTCAAAGTATGTTAGTTTCATGCAGTGCTTATGGATGTACGAATCTGCATGCACCAGATAAAAATATTTCTTTTCATACATAAGTATTTTTATATTTTCATCGGTCATGTTTCATGCAGGCTAAGCCTAGTGCCAAATGATCGTTTCAAGGAATATTGTGCTCAGGTTGATTCATTATCATTATTTGCCAAGTAATAAAATATAAGTTTCGGTAATATTATAATAAATATTTTATTTCCACAGATCCAATATAGGTATCCATATTCCATTCCATTAATTTGTCTCATATTGTAATATTTTGTGAACTATGAAAATATTGTATGCTAAATTTGTATTATAAAAAAAATTATTTGCTAAAATTGTCTATAAATTCTTCATTATTGATATTGTTTTATTTTTCCCGTTCTTATAATATGTAGTTATTTATTATCTTATATTAAATATAGGAGTATAGAGTATAGTTAGGTACCTATACTTAAGTTGCAAAACGAATGAGAAACAGTTTCACGGAATATTGTGATAATGGTTAATTTATTATCATTTGCCATCTAATAGAATATACAGTAATATTAACGATCTATAATTTTTGTTTTATTTTCTCCGTTCTTATATGTGGTTATTTATTATCTTATATTAAATATAGGAGTATAGAGTATAGTTAGGTACCTATACTTAAGTTGCAAAACAAATGAGAAACAGTTTCACGAAATATTGTGATAATGGTTAACTTATTATTATTTGCCATCTAATAAAATATACGGTAATATTAGCATTCTATAATAGATGTTTTATTTTCCATATCCTAAATACATGGTAATAGGAAAATATTGTAAAAATGAGATTCATTTTGTAATATTACATTTTTCTTCTCACATTGGAATCGAATCTTCAATTCGAGATCTATGGAACTTTATAGTAAATGTCAGAGTTATCAATAGACGGACAAATTTTTTGACGGAGAATTTATTATCGTAAATGTTTGTTGCATTGTTCCATGGTGTCACCGAGGCAGGGTTAACAAATTACTAAATAAATTGTTTATTTAAATAGAATATATGTATAAAAATTTAAAATAACATTTTCAAAATAAAGTTTTATTGAGAACAGATGTAGAATGTGAATTCTAAACTTATAAGTTATAATTTTTTCGTGACGTGTCTGTAAAAATCGATACTGAACGAGGCGTTGGCTTTCGTGACTTGCAACTTGTGGTCTTTTTTCCTGTTCGACCTTCTTCTGAAAAATGGCTGGCTACAAGTATTGTCGTGGAGTTTTGCTCTAAATCATTTTCGTTTATTAATGTTTTAAATTGAGTTTTATATAAATTTTTGTGCATAATTAGCTATTAGTGTAGTAAAGCCAATAGCCACTGTGTTTCAACTGTAAACTAGATAAGTATTTTAGTTCGTAATAACTCTGAAATAATTAGGCTTAATATATATTCTCCTTGTGTATTTGTGTAAATTCATCTGAAGATTATAAGTTAATTTGCTCTGAAAACTGGATTTCTCATTCATAGGCAATAGATCCATTCACAGTTTATCAAGAATCTATTTTATTGGAGCCGACAACTATTCTTAGGTTGATAGGTGTTAAATGCTATTCCAACCGTTTAAGGAAAAATTGGTAGCACAGCAAATGGTACGCCCTGGTGTGGGACTCAAACTACAAAATATATCCCTGGTTATATAAAAAATTATTGGTAGGATAGATATCTTGATAGATTGTGAATGGGAGATTCTGCTGAGTGGGAAATCGGTTCGAGAAAGTTTAGGTTCTAATGAGTAAAATATTTTTTTATGCAGTAGCAAGATGGAGAGCAAATAAAAATAATGAAGTTTTATCCAGTGAAAACATTCAAAACTTAGATGAAGAATCACAAGATTTAGACCTAACCTTAAACAATGACTCAAACGATAGTGTAGCTGTAAGTGAAAACGTTTCAAATGTAACAATCCATGAGAAAGTATAGAAATATCAAATGAAACAAGTATGGTAGGAGCTAAAAATGATATAAATCTTATAGCATTCCTAACACAAAGGTTTGATGAGCAAAATGCTAGGTTTGATAATTTGAAACAAGATCAAAATGCTAGGTTTGATGAGATGAAGCAAGAATTTGCTAGCATTAGACTAGAGCAGGTTAGTATAAACCTTCTATTGAAAGATGCACATAAAAAATTGAGTGATAATCATGAAGATGAAAACAAATTGAAGCAGGATGATAGTAGTGTTAAGTTACAAGATCAACTCATTCAAGTTTCTGAAAATGTAGGCCTAGTTACTGTTGTTGAAAAAGTCAACCCAAATGAGATAGTAGAATTGAATAAAGAAGTAGGTAGGGAGTTGTCTTCACTGAAAGTCAACTATCACAAAAGTAATATTGCTACATTGAAGGTTAGGAAAACTATAAATAAAGTGAATGATTACATGAGACAGGTTTCTGTGGAGGTTAGGAATAATGTCAACAAAATGAATGTTGCTTTGAGTCAAGTTGATGAGTTCAACTTTCAACTGAGAATTGAAAAGGTGTATGCAATGCATTCTCAAGTGAACATGACTAACTTTTGCAAGCAAAATGGCTTTGTTGAAACAAATGAACCCATGAATAAAATCATGCTATTGAAGAAAACAAAACGCAAAGTTTCCATTGATGTGTTAGTATTCAAAGGTTGTTTCAAGTTGCTTACTTACAAGATGATGACAATGAATCACATGATGAAAGGGTATTCCCCAACACATAATGATTAGGAATCCTGTGTTATGCCGGGATTCAGAATAGCATAATCGCTACACAGTGTATGGTAAGAGTCCATAATTGTGTCTTTTTTCTTTCCTGTAGCCTATTTTCTTGGCCCTTAATCTTTTCAATTTTCGATTCTTTCTTGTCTTTGTGTAATATTCAGTAAATTTCTTCTATGAAGCATATCTTAACCAATCTTGTCCATAGTCATTTAAATTTGTATTTTTTCTGAAATAATATTAGAAGTTGAAATAGTAGCTTATTTTCCTAATCTGTAAATTGTTGATAAAACTTAACTTTTCCAAAATCTATCCATTGTTGTGTAAATAATTGTTTGCTTGCGGTATATTTTTTCATCATGTATTACATATTTTAATCATGTCTATTTTTTTTTCAGGTATTATATTAGGTAATTAGGTTTTTCAGAGTAATTTTGTCCCATGTTCTCATCTTTCATTGCATATTGTGCCATAAGCCATATGTAATTAGGTTATAGTTTTCTTCTGGGCTTTTAACCCATTTTGCATTTTATTTTTTCTTTGCTGTCCAATACTTTGGATTTTTGGTAGACAAGTAGGTGTGATTCTTTTAGAGGTGTGGGCGTGAACCACATATGGCTGGACTCGATTATCTGACCTACTTGTTTGCGATATAAAAACCTTATGACTGCAACAACAAATGTTTGTAAAACCTTTTGCATACTTTTGTTTTTGTGGTCCGATACTAGAGTCTGCTATCACATTGCCTTACAGACATCTAGGAACTTTCCACCCAGTCACAATAGTCAACATTTTTTTTCCTTCACCAGTTGTTTTTGTGGGAGTGATAGCTCACAATTATAACAAATTAGAGTCATACTTGGAATTTACAAAATTCCATAGTAGTATATTTTATTAAATATACTTCCTCATGAAAGTTCAGTACTGACATGTAGGATAGGCTCTAATTAATCTTTCTCTTCTTTGTATTGTTTTAGGGAATTTATTTACCCAGTTTTCTATTTCTCTTTTTTGTATTTTTTAGGGAACTTATTTACCCAGTATTCATCTTGATCGTCTTTGTATTATAATCTTGAAATGTTTGTACTTATTATACAGTCTTTAAATTTTAAATTAGTTAAAAAAAAAAAATAAATGGTTAAATTTAAAACGTTTTGTTATATTATTAATTGAAATAAGTTTTTGTGATTGATTTTTTTTTTTAATTTTTAAATTTGTTTGTTCTATAAATTTTGATATGATTGATTATCGTTTGAAATGGATGCTGGAGTGTATGTAGAATTTTTAGTGGGGTTTGTTGATTAGAATTTTGCTGGTATGTGATTGTTTTTTGAGATGGAAAACCCATTATTGCCTAAAGAAGGAATAACAGAGGTTATGACTTAGAGAGGCAGTAATGAGATAATATTTTTTGTGTTGATTACTTATGTTGATTGCCATAGATGCAAAAATAATGATTAATAATGTTGATTGCCATAGATGCAAAATGATGATTACTGATGAATATTGTTTGCCTTTGAAGCAAAATAGGTATTGATGTTTTGAATGGTTTCTTGTTTAATGATTGATAGTAAAGTTTTGTCATGAAATGTAGTTTGTGTTTAGAACATTGAAGAGTCGAAATAAACTAGAGTATCCAACAAACGATGATTAACAATATTAAATAATTTGCTTTTTATACAATTTTTGAACAAAATTAAAACTAAATAATTTTGAAACCCTGAATGATAAATCATAAATGTGAAATGAACATGCTATAAATGAAATGTTATATTAAATGATAATGAAATGCAGATATATTATGAAATGATTGTGAATAGAAGACCAATGTCTGAAATTATTGAAATATGTATTGAAATTAAATTTTGTTGTGATAATCTGATGTTTTTTTACAATTTTGATAATGATACAGGGTGTTATGAAATTATATTTCTATTTTGAAGAATGGATTAAAATTTTGATATTTGAACAGTGAATAGATGAAAATAAATGAATTTTTTTTTAATTTATCATTGATATGTCCATATTTCACAATTTATGTATTGCTGACTGTATAATAAGATGTTAACAAATTTCAATTTCATAGATACTTAAAATAATTTTTATGTGTATTAGATTGTATTGATAGCCTAATCAAAGTTTTTCTTTTTAGTTTATAAGCATTTTAAGATAACAGGTACAGCACAGACATTAACATTGAAATAGTTATCATGTGAATCTCGAAATCAGTAACAAGTGAACGCCATGAAGAGTGTTAAGAACATTTGGGTGATTTTCAAACTAGTGTGACATAACTACGCCAATATCTACGCCTAAATCTACGCTGCGGCCTACACCAATAACTACGCTAATGTCAACACCAATATCAACACCAATAACTACGCCAAAATCTACGCCGATGCCTGTGCTGATGTCAACGCCAATATCTACGCTGATGCCTGCGCCAAAGCCAATATCTGCGCCAATGCTGATGCCAAAATCTGCGCCAATGCTGATGCCAACAACAAAAATCAATGCCAATGCCTGCGCCAATGCCAATAGCTACGCCAATGCCAAAATCTGCGCCAATGCCAACAACAAAAATCAATGCCAATAGCTACGCCAATGCCTGCGCCAATGCTGATGCCAACACCAAAATCAATGCCGATGCCTGTGCTGATGTCAATAGCTACGCCAACGCCAATGCCAATATCAACGCCGATGCCAAAGCCGACACCAAAGCATACACCAATAGCAATGCCAATGCTTATTGCTGACTCTGTATCTCAAACTTCACACTACTGCATTACCTGGAGGTAATTGCCATCCATGTTCACATTCACAACTTTGAATTCAGAAGAACAGTCACAGTATCATGAAAGAATTGATTCAAAAAATCCTCTCCTAAATTATTCCTGTATGCAGAACTCTAAACCTTGAAAGCTGAAAATATCAAAAAAACCAAACCTTACCTAAATTAATCCTCACCTAAATTAATCCTGTATGCAGCGTCTATCTCTTTTCCAAAAAACGAATTACATTGTCATTTCAAGCCTGAAATGTACATTGTATAATTACAAATATGATACAAAATTTATGTGACTCTGTATTGAATTTGGAATGCAGCCGTCTACTACAAACATGAAGCAATGCTAACTGAGATGTCACCGGTATCAAGTTTGGAATGCAGCCGTCTACTACAAACATGAAGCAATGCTAACTGAGATGTCACCTGTATCGAGTTTGGTATGCAGCAGTCGAAACTACAAGTATCAGCCCAACACTACGTGCATCCAGATCAGCCCAACACTTAACGTCATCACATTGGAGTCACACTTAACTGAAAATCATACTGAGTGCCTTAACGGACTGTTTTCCAAAATGTGCATCAATAAAATCAACCGCGTCAATAGTGAAAGAAATGAACATCTTTTGATTTATTGAAATTTTATGTGAAAATTAAATGTAACACTTCGTCAATTCATTTAAAAAAAAAAAAAAATAATAATAATAATTTTTTTATTCAACATACTAAAATTTTTTTTTATGCAATAAAAATTAAATTTTTCTATCTATTAAATTTATGTGCAATTTCAAAAAACTATTCTTTACATATTAAACTTTCTGTTGAGATATTTTTCTTTAAATTATAAAGCTAAATCAAAAGTAAATTTGATATTCTATATTTTGAGATATTGTTTGGAAACATATAACAAACGCTATTGATGAATTTTTATAATAATTTTCAATATTTTTGGATGACATGTAATGTTTTTCTAGAAAAAATTGTTACTGTTCTCAAATTTAAATTTCAACAATTTTCATTAGGGTCAATGTAAATTTTTTCTTTAAATTTTCAAACAGTAAATTTTTTTATGTCAAGAGGGGGGTATTTGTAATATTACATTTTTCTTCTCACATTGGAATCGAATCTTCAATTCGAGATCTATGGAACTTTATAGTAAATGTCAGAGTTATCAATAGACGGACAAATTTTTTGACGGAGAATTTATTATCGTAAATGTTTGTTGCATTGTTCCATGGTGTCACCGAGGCAGGGTTAACAAATTACTAAATAAATCGTTTATTTAAATAGAATATATGTATAAAAATTTTAAAATAACATTTTCAAAATAAAGTTTTATTGAGAACACATGTAGAATGTGAATTCTAAACTTATAAGTTATAATTTTTTCGTGACGTGTCTGTAAAAATCGATACTGAACGAGGCGTTGGCTTTCGTGACTTGCAACTTGTGGTCTTTTTTCCTGTTCGACCTTCTTCTGAAAAATGGCTGGCTACAAGTATTGTCGTGGAGTTTTGCTCTAAATCATTTTCGTTTATTAATGTTTTAAATTGAGTTTTATATAAATTTTTGTGCATAATTAGCTATTAGTGTAGTAAAGCCAATAGCCACTGTAAACTAGATAAGTATTTTAGTTCGTAATAACTCTGAAATAATTAGGCTTAATATATATTCTCCTTGAGTATTTGTGTAAATTCATCTGAAGATTATAAGTTAATTTGCTCTGAAAACTGGATTTCTCATTCATAGGCAATAGATCCATTCACAGTTTATCAAGAATCTATTTTATTGGAGCCGACAACTATTCTTAGGTTGATAGGTGTTAAATGCTATTCCAACCGTTTAAGGAAAAATTGGTAGCACGCAATTTGCTAATAGAATGGACCAAAATCTGTAGTGAGGTAGGTTCACTAAATCAGATGTTTGGTCGAGTTAAAAATAATGTTCAATGAACAAATCATTGTATCATATGGTAATGGAAATGACGAAAAGTTGAAAAAAATTGCATGGTTGCCTGCAAAGTCGGTATACAGGCGAAAGTTTTACGTGACAACGACTTTGAGTGGTAGAATAATTTTAATGTGAATATTCATTCGTATAGTAGGAAGAAGGATGAAATAATAGAAACATTTTAAAACATTTATTTATACAAAGAATTATATTTAAAACATTAATTTATACAAAGAATCTCGCACTGAACCACAACATTGTGATTACTACAACATAACCTTTCACTTATGCATGATTATGTGATTATGCATTATTGTGATTACTACAACATAACCTATTCACTTATTCACCTAAGCAGGCGCAGTCGCAGGAGATTGCTTGCGGCGCCTGCGCAGGTTGACTGCTCCGTTTCACTCTCTCTCCAGGTGAATGCCTTCGAGTGCTGCTGCGGTGCTCGCCACTGCTCCTATTCGTGCTCTTTCCAGACGAGCGTGAACCGAAACGAACGCTCTCACTCGCTCTCATTGTGAGCGCATAACGTGGGAATGTAACGCAGTTTCTTGAAGTGTCACCCGGCAAACCAATTTGTAAGACGTTGTCACTTCAAAAAAATTATATTGAAATCCATCAAGTATGTCGAAAGATATAATGCAATGAAAGTCGATGTTTTCCCATATAAGTCTGTCTGGGCGCCTGACTTCTTGCCCGATATTCAATGGCGACGAGAAATGAAGGAGGCATCATGCTTCCAAACGCTTGAAGGTATAGCTTAGTCATCTAACTATATATATCAATGTGGCCGTGTAACACATTGAGAGTGCTGAAAGCACACCAACAGCCGCTCTATGGTTTACTATATTTTAGCAGTGCCTACTAAAGATCTACATGGCTAGAACATACAGCCGATCAGCTGTTCAAAAGCGTACACTTCAACCCGTGTTTACATTGAAATCCCTATGCCGAGTGGAATTTTTCATGAATAAACGCTAATAATTCAACTGATAACTACTTTTTCGAAAAAAGGGTTCTTATTTTATTTTACCAATACAATTTTTGTCCTTCATCATGAATTTCAAGGGTAGTAATCATTGAGTTCTCTTAATATTCTTAGTTATTGGTTAACCAATTTGTAGGTTAGCCTTGTTTCAAATTAGCTTTTTCAAATTCAAACACATATTTCAATTATTGTCAACGAAAATATGTGATCAATGATTATACTGCTAGCTTACTCAGTAAAGTATTTTAATATTCAGCCTGATCCAGTAACTTACATATCATTTTTATCTAATCTGTTTCTACTCTTAACAGAGTTTGACACAATTTGAAATTTGACGATTCCCCGATCCAAGACTGTGAGGATTACATCTTACTCATCGGAAGTAAGTGCCGGTAAGTAGTGTTCTTTATGGGTTATGGCTGATCAATACAGAGTAAATAATAATTTGTTGTAGAGTGAGATATCAGAGTTCTTGTATTTATATCATATGTAAGACCATGTCGTATCATGAAAAATCAATGTATATTCTTCAATAGTGCTAATGAACCAATGCTATGTTTATTGACGCTCTGGTAGGATACTACTTGAAAGATTTATTCTTGGTCACAAAAGTAATAATATGAATAATATCCTGAAACATGAGAATAAGGGTATGATCACATTGAATGGGTATGTGCAAATTTTCGTCGAATCATGCATGACCCGAAAAACAAAATTTGAAAAATGCTATTGAAACACGTTGTTCACACTGAATGCAACCAAGTGCACGCTTACAGTGTGAGTGTTCCTCTTGCTCTTTTCAGATATTGTACGTTTCTCGTCTGCAAGCTTGGTTATGCATAGTTAAGCGCGCTCTTGCACAAATTATATTAATATTTATGATGGTCTCTTCTAACATGCAAAGGCTAGAGTCCCCCAGCTGAGTTAAGATTATCTGCTAAATGGCAGGGGTATCATTATAGCGCAATTAATAATCCAATTCAGTGTTGCTATAAATTTGTCATTTCATTCCTTGAACTTTTATTTCATATTATGCTAAAAAATTGTATAAAATTTGAACATTTTCTGCTCGTTAGATTTTGAAAATACTGATAAAACACAGATAAACACTGGAAACGCCAATATCTAGCACACCTTCTAGGCCCTGCAATAGCCATAACTAATACACCCCAAGTTACCTGAAATTTTGTACCAAACGTAAGAATTCTCTCTTGAATTTTTAAAAAGCTAAGAAAACGCTGGTAAGAGCAAAAAAATCACCTATTCTGGGTGATATAGAAGTCAATAAGGTTTAGCTATTTTGAATTTCTAGACCCTATAACTGAACTTGTATTCAACATTTTTCTGTCAATTCTTGAAAAAGCGCATACCGTATTGGTCATCTTTGAATTTTTTTTCAATTACGGTCTCAGTCACTACACCTCCTTGTTTACGGAGGTAGAGTCTTAGTGCGCCTCTAGAAGGTTGAACATTAACTATACCGTATTTCATTTTGATAACTTTAAAGTGAAAAAACACTCATATTCTTTTGGTGTGGCGACTACCGTTTCAAGTTTCTGTTCGGCTTGAGAATGTACAACACACCAGCACTAAACGGTCGTCATTACACCAAAAGAATGTGTTTTTTCAGTTTAAAGTTATCAAAATACAATATACTTTGTAATAATATTGGTAAAAAATATGGATAATCAACAATGAATCAACTGAAACATGACTTTCTTACTTATCCGGGTGAGTAAATAGATTAATGGGTAAAAGAATGAGTGTCATTTTACTTCTACCTAATATATATTAATATAAAATATAATGCCAAAAAACTGATATGTTTATACTTCATTCAGTTTTGAAGCTCTGCTATTCGAATTACAGCACAATCTTTAATAACTTCTGCTTTATTAATTAGCCACGGTTGTGGGATCAGAGGAAACACATACCATAATTCAAAACACTACTAGCAGTTTTAATGATTCTAAACTTTGAAGAAAGTATAGGTATTGTTCTGAACAAAGCTCAGGCTAGAGCTACCAGAGGACTGTAATTTACTATTCAAATAATCAAATACAAACAAGGAGCAAAATTTACTCTTCAATTTGAGCCAGGTTATTTGTACAGTTAAACTCTGCATTAATGAACAATAAAAAAGAGCAAAAACTCACCAGATTTGATCCAATCTTGACTACTTGCCCTTTTAAGCCTTTATTAGGTGTTTTGATCAGGTTCAGGGTGGGGTGAAATCTGGGAATAAAACAGGTTCTGACTTCTGGGCCGTCTTCTCGTTGATTCTGCATTCAACTTGCAGGCTATGTACTGTGTTTCGAACAAAGCTCAAACTGATTCTTTATAAAATTCAAATCTGATTCAAATTAATTCAATTTAACACTATTTACGATGTTATATTCATAATTCACACACACTACACTCAAACAATCAATTACAAGAAATTTCCGATCGAAATTACATAACAAAAATACAAACTCGGTCTTCACAACAACGGGGACGAGACAAGACAAGAACGACTGATGAAACAAAAAACTGAAAACTAGGATGACAAGGCAAAACAGCTGGACGATCTGCGCTGGCGCAAACAAGCCTGCTATTGGCAGAACTGCAGTCTGGGATTTTGGTGCTACAGTTCGAATTCTCTGGCCAGACCATACCCCCGCCTCTGAAAAACTATTTTTAAGCCAAGTTACAAAACTGAAAAAAAACACAGAAAGGAAAAAATCCAGTCATGCCAAAAAGAACAAAAACACCAACACCAAAAAACAACACAAAGAAAAAATGCAACAAGCACAACAACTATTGAGTTGGGAGTGGATACAATTTTGTTACTGGTCTTTTATAAATACCAGTTTTTAGGCGAACACTTGCCACTCGAACCTCGCCGTCACTTCCCGGAAACACTTGCTCAATGACACCCAGTGGCCACTGCAATGGAGGTGTGTTTGGTTGGTCTACTACCACAACCGTTCCCACACTGATAGAAGTGGGTGATTTCAACCATTTTTTACGACTTTGAAGTTCGTGCAGGTACTCTCTTCTCCATCGGTTCCAGAACGATTGAATAAGTTGACCAATCAATTCATACCTGGTGAGACGATTCACAGGGACACTGTCCACGTCCCGCATGGGAAACGATTTCAATGGTGTTAGAGTCAAAAAGTGCGCTGGTGTTAAAGCCAGCGGTTCACACGGATCCTCACTCAGTACACACAGTGGGCGGGAATTCAGTACACCTTCAATCTGCACCAATACAGTGTTCAGTTCCTCATAGGTGAGAAGTTGATTGCCAATTACTCGGAACAGATGCAACTTTACAGATTTGACATTTGCCTCCCATAGTCCCACAGACCTCCAAAATGCGGTGAACCAGGGGGAATGAATTTCCAATCAATTTTGTGTTCGGCGAGTTGACTAGTCAATGTGGTTTGAAACTCGGACGAGTTCAAAAGTTGAGATATTTTTCGCAACTGTTCCTTGGCACCTACAAAATTAGTACCACAATCGGAATACATCACACGACAGGGTCCATGATGTGACAAAAAACGACAAAACGCAGCTAAAAACATGGGCGTTGATAGATCCGATACCAACTCAATATGTACCGCCTTTGTTGCCATACACACAAACAGACAAATGTAGGCTTTCAAAACACAAGGATTACGACGTCTCGTCATAGTAATATGCAGAGGACCAGCGTAATCCACACCACAATTTTCAAATGGTTTGCATTTTGACACTCGACAAGCAGGCAGGTCACCCATTTTTGGAATAATTGCATTATTACTAGGTCGAACACGGAAACAACGATTACACTTAAAAACACAAATAAGAATAATAGAGCGAGCAGACAGTATCCAGAATTTCTGTCTGATCAAGGACAACAATAACGAAGGTCCAGCATGACAGTTCTTCTTGTGATGATAATCAATCAACATCGATACGAAAGCATCAGATTTTGGTAAGATCATCTGATGACAAGTCTCAAATTCCAGTCCAGCATGAGACAAACGACTGCTGACGCAATCACACCTTTATCAATGAATGGAGACAGGCGACGTAGGCGCATAGAACAATCTTCTCCCTTCTCCAATTGCACAAATTCAGATGAAAAATGTATCTTCTGTACCACTTTACATGGATACCTCTCAGCAACATCGAAATCTGATTCTTCTGATTGGGGTAAGATTCGTAAGAATTTGAGAACAAGAATTACAATTCTCAAAAGACCACCATAATCCAAACAACGACCAATCAATGAATATACTGCATTGCAGTTACAATCAGGAGATTTTGTGACTGTCAACACTGACAGTTTTTTCGCCTCCGGTGGATCCACTATCTCTTCCGTTTCAGTTCGGATGGGCCAATAGCATTCGTCCTCTGCTATCCATGATGGACCTGAGAGCCACAACGGAAAGTTCACAAGCTCAACTGGTGATAAACCTCTAGACAAACAGTCCGCGGGATTTTCAATTCCGGCAACATGCATCCACTCCTGTATACAAGAATCCTGTATTTTTGCGACGCTGTTACCAACAAAAGTTTGCCATTTCGCGGATGGAGCATTAATCCAACACAAGGTGACTGTAGAATCAGAGAGTGCGACAATAAGAGACACATGACAACGTTCACTAATAATAGTGACTACTGAATTCATGAGTTCTGCCAACAAGAGTGCCGCACACAACTCCAAACGAGGTATTGAAACAACTTTAGATGGTGCTACCTTGGACTTTGAACACAATAATACAACTCTTGGCTCCTCGCTCTCCTTCTGCGACTTCACATAGATAACTGCGCCATAACCAGACAATGATGCATCACAAAAACCAATCAAACTGATGTGAGAATTCTGAAACAAACCAACGTGATGTGGAACAGCAAATTTCAACAATAGAGGCAACTCTTTTTGACAATTCTCCCAAAGAGTGCAGATAGACTTAGGCGGCTTCTCGTCCCAATCCACTCCTAATTTCCTCAGTTTCTGGACAAGACACTTTAGAAACAACATAAACGGTGACAAGAGACCAAGTGGATCATAGATACGAGCCATCACTGACAGAATAGAACGCTTAGTAGCGACGACCTCACCACTCTTGACTGAAAACTGAAACAGATCAGTACTAGGTTGCCAATTCAATCCCAAGATAGCCAAGGAGTTGTCTGCTTCGAAATCCTTGTACAAAAACGATTTCTCTTCCTCCGAGAATTTCTCCAACATTGATGGTGAATTTGAAGTCCACTTTGTGAGCGAGAAACCTCCTCCCTCAAACAGCTGCTTGGACTGACGATACAGCTCCGCGGCCTCTGACTCGGTGGCGACAGATGTGACTAAGTTGTCCATGAACATGTCTCTTGGTATTCTCGCCTTGGCTGCTGGAAAACGATTTCCATCCTCCTCTACAAGCTGGTGGACGGTGCGAAGCGCCAAATATGGAGAGCTTGAAACACCAAAAACAACACAATTGAGCTGATAAATTTCGATCGGATCCTCCGGCGAAAATCTCCACAATACACGCTGATAACGACGGCAGGAATCCTCCACTAATATCTGTCGATACATTTGTTTAATGTCGGCAGTTAGTGCGATTGGGAACAAACGAAAATTAACTAACAAAACAAAAATGTCAGTCTGCAATTTGGGACCAGCATGAAGAACCTGGTTCAATGACAAACCCGATGATGTTCTGGAACCAGCATCAAATACAATTCGGATGGGCGTGGTAGTGCTGCTTGCTTTCACGATGGCGTGATGCGGTATGTAGTAACCACCTCGGTCTGTCTGATCTGCTACAAACGACATGTGACCCTGACGTAGGTAATCGATCAATATTTCATGATATGAAATACGAGTATTGCTGTCAAGCTCTAGTCGTCTCTCCAAAGTCAGCAGTCTGCGTTTGGCGACAGCATACGAATCTCCCAAGCTGCTGGGCGGCTCCGCAAATGACAAGGCAACAACAAAACGACCAGAATTCACACGATGTACAGACTTCCGAAAATTCACCTCACACTCCAACTCTTCCGGTTTCAGTTGACAGCTTGGTGCAGGGCACGATTCCAACTCCCAAAAACGTTCCACAAAACTATCCAACGATGGACTATTAACGAATGGACTACAGATGGCTGTAAAACAATTCGACACATTCTTTGTTGAAGTGAGAATCGGCGCTCTCCCCATCAGAATGTGACCAAAGACACTATTAACAGTCATCAATTCGTGCGATTCACCTATACTAGGACTCCCACGTAGCAAGTGAGGAACTAACTCTGCACCAATGATGCCATCTATTCTACTAGGAAGGTAGAATTTGTCGTCAGCCAGTGTGAGATTTTCAAGATGATGAAGTTTGGATCTGTTGATTTCACAAGAAGGCAACTTGTCGATGATTTTATCTACCACTGTGGCATCCATTGAAAACTTGACGGTAGGATCCAACTTTGACTGAATCGACACACAAGTACGACCTCGAACTTCACTA
Organism: Nilaparvata lugens; assembly: GCF_014356525.2. NCBI lineage: Eukaryota > Metazoa > Arthropoda > Insecta > Hemiptera > Delphacidae > Nilaparvata > Nilaparvata lugens. Next base: position 45,328,444 of record NC_052507.1, read on the forward strand.
GTACCACTACCGAATCCACGAACAACGGTTTTCATGGGCTGGAATGGTAGTCTCAAACGCCGACACAATTTGGCTGTAACAAAATGACACTGACTCCCGGTGTCAATCAAGAAACGAACATCACAAAGCTGATCATTACAATCTCGAACATGTGCAGTGACGGTCGACAACACAACGGTCGAATTTCCTACATCGTTGGATGTACAACAACAACTAATAGGTGATGTGCCACCTGCCACCTTCATTGGAACTTGATCTGGAAAAGTGCAATAAAGAATGATGAGATTCTCGACATTGAGCACACTGAGTTTTACTACGACAATCTCTACTCAAATGATTCACATCAAGACAACGAAAACAACAAAACGTTCCTTTAATCAAACAATAATGATCCCAAGGAGTCATTTTCAAGAAACTTGCACAATCTACTAACCGATGACCCGGTTTTGAGCACTTCAGACAATTGGGATTTTTACTAGATGCATCGTTAGATGAATCATTAGAATGAACCACAAACACTTTTGATTTATTATCCTTTTTGTGCCTCATATTAAACGATTCAGTCTGTTTCTCATCAGAAGGAAGAGTCTTAATTTGCTTTTCAATGAATTTGACATAATCGGTATAAGTTGGCATAGCCTTGTCACGGACGGCCGATTCAAAATTTCTACGAGAACTTGGATCCAGCAATCTCAAGTCATGATAGAGGAATATCGAGTCTGACTAATCAGTGAGTAGCAATCTCTTCACTGCATTGATTGAACTGCAAAACCCATCCAAAATCGCAATACAACCAACCTTTGATTTTGATTTTATTGGACGAAATTCAAAAATTTGTTTGAAATAGGCATCGACTTGCGCCTGTGGATCGTTATAGCAGGTCAATAATGCCTGCCAAATTATTTGATAATTGTTAGCCAATGGTGGCAAATGACGACAAATATTTGCTGCTTGTCCAGTAAGTCTACTTACAAGATATTGGACCTTCTGCTGATCGTTCAAACTCTTGTTGTCATGTACCAATGCCTTAAATAGTTCATAAAACACTGACCATTGAGTCTGGTTCCCATCAAATTTCGGAAGGTCGATTTTAGGCAGTACCGACTTGGACACGACCGGCTGTGCACTAGCTGCTGTAGCTGTCAAAGATTGAGCAATAGCATCAGTTGCCTCTTTCTGTTTGAGAGTGTTAGCCGCTACTTCAATATACTGAAACAGATCTAGGTGTGAGTCGTTGAATGCTACAACATGATCTTTATTCAACTCAAGTTCCAACTCATTAACCACTAATTCTGTCTTTTCATAATCTGAAATGGTCTGAGACACCCGAGGATACAAGATTGGAAATTGCTCAGCAACTTTTGGATCAGAGACATTTTTAGACAGTTCATAAATCCTTTGCAATCTGGCATACAATTGTTCCAGTTTAGCGCGATGAACCCTGATTTGTTTCTGTAATTTTTCCTCCATCTTGAACTCATACACAAAACAATTCAGCCCCGACAATACAAACAACATACAATAAAACAAGATTGAGTTCAAAACTAGATGAAAGGAAGATTCACGACTAGTAAGTAATCAAAGTTAAACTTTGATTATCAATTCACAAGATAAGTTATTGCTGAAGACAAAACTATATGATTAGATAATGTTCTTCCAACAACTCACAAACAAACGATAACTTGTTGAATTGAACAAACAAATTCATGCTGGTGATTAACCTTCACTAACATGTATAACAAAATGGACAATACAAATTCCAACAAACAAATTCCCGAAAAAGAGCACAATGAGCCTAGTTTCAGGAAAATTACAATTTTAACTGAAATAAATTTAATTTCAGACAAATACAAATCGACAAGAAACCTTGCTCTAGAACAAGGCTACAACAAACTTAAGTTGAGCATAGATCAGACCATTCTCAACATGCCAACATTGGACAAATACGAAACTGCTTAAATCCAATGTGTGTGAATTAATCAACAAATTACAAATTTAAATTCATCCCAGCTCGGAGGACCAGAAATGTTCTGAACAAAGCTCAGGCTAGAGCTACCAGAGGACTGTAATTTACTATTCAAATAATCAAATACAAACAAGGAGCAAAATTTACTCTTCAATTTGAGCCAGGTTATTTGTACAGTTAAACTCTGCATTAATGAACAATAAAAAAGAGCAAAAACTCACCAGATTTGATCCAATCTTGACTACTTGCCCTTTTAAGCCTTTATTAGGTGTTTTGATCAGGTTCAGGGTGGGGTGAAATCTGGGAATAAGACAGGTTCTGGCTTCTGGGCCGTCTTCTCGTTGATTCTGTGTTCAACTTGAAGGCTATGTACTGTGTTTCGAACAAAGCTCAAACTGATTCTTTATAAATTCAAATCCGATTCAAATTAATTCAATTTAACACTATTTACGCTGTTATATTCATAATTCACACACACTACACTCAAACAATCAATTACAAGAAATTTCTGATTGAAATTACATGACAAAAATACAAACTTGGTCTTCACAACAACGGGGACGAGACAAGACAAGAACGACTGATGAAACAAAAAACTGAAAACTAGGATGACAAGGCAAAACAGCTGGACGATCTGCGCTGGCGCAAACAAGCCTGCTATTGGCAGAACTGCAGTCTGGGATTTTGGCGCTACAGTTCGAATTCTCTGGCCAGACCAGGTATATACAGTAGTTCAATTGAAATATTATTCATGATTGTAAATGTCATAATGTCAATAAAAAAATTACGGTGTTAAACTATACAGTTAATTTTGTAGACCTACCAGGATACGCTATTTTATAAATTGTAACTCATTCTCTATTAAATGTATGCCAGCTATGAATCATATTAAGTCTAAAAAAGCTTTGATAATATAAATATGTAATATTTATCCTACACGATTCAAAATCAACACTTTTTTACTTGAAAGTTTTGAAAAAATAATGAATTTAGTCTTAAACTCCAGAATAGAGTTGAGCGCACCCGTAAATACATCGTACTTAAATTCGTTTAAAAAGAAACTAATTTAGATTATCAACAATGTTTTTATAATTTATTGTTGATCAATAACATGATAATTCTTATTTATAAACCATGACTCGGCTAAACTTAATACTTTTGTAAAAGAAGTAAGTTTGAATTTGAATAAGCTATCCTGAAACATGTAACCTACAAATTGGTTAACCAATAACTAAAAATATTAATATAATTCAATGATTACTACCCTTGAAATTTATGATGTAGGTTAAAATTTGAATTGGAAAAATGAAATAGGTAACAAGTCATTATTTCAAAAAAGTGATATCAGTTGAATTATTAACGTTTATTCACGAAAAATTCCATTCAACATAGGGTTTTCAATGTAAACATGGGTTGAAGTGTACGCTTTTGAACGGCTGATCACCTGATGGTTCTAGCACAGGAGGAAAGAAACACTACTTATGCTTTTCTACTTTATACTTATTCCGTGGTTCTAGCCTTGTAGTTTCGTCACAGAATATACAGAATGGAAACTTGTAATCAATCGCCTATCTAACCAATGCTTTTTACATGACGCCAATACTAAACACGTCACGTGACCTTGGGAAGTTCCAATCCTGGTCTTCTGATTGGCTCGTAGCGGTGAACCAGATCAATTGATCCGGATCATTAGAGTGATCCGAACCTACCATCAATACTATTACAATGCGGCGCTTCCTAACAAGATGGCGGATTTTAGCGTCAGGGTACTAGCCAAGTTTCCGTACTGTATGTATACTGTGGTTTCGTAAGCAACGATTTTAGCTCGTTGGATGAGGACTCGTTTCGTCTGCCTTGTTTTGTTAGGTTATGGACTATGGAGTACTTGTCAAAAACGTTCTTCGTGTTTCATCCAGCTAAGTAGTACTAAAAAAGGTTTAAAAGTATCAAGTGTAAAGTTACATGAAATATTAAAAAATGTAACTCCATCTTCATTATGATACCGTATCGTAATCGTTTTCTCAATTCAAATTAATTGAATAATTTTGGTCTACATTCATATCATATTATAGTAAGTAGGCTACTGTAATATTTTTAATTCCAATACTTTATTTAATACGTTTTTTATTATTTACAATGAATAAGAGCTCACTTGGAATTCTGTTGAACAGTTTATTTGTGATTAATTTGATCTGAAATGTAAAATTGCATATAACACACTAGCTGGCAGGTTCGCTTCGCTTGCATTATCCGTCTGACTAGAGGGATGAGCCCCCTGGACCTTCAGATGGATCAGCTCCTGGATCATTCAGAAAAAGGATCAGAATTTTTCATATGGGCTTTCTTCTTTCCATCAAAAAGTTGAAAAAGACTTTCAGGCTTGATTCAATAATCAGTTTTTTTTAATTAATCAGTGCAGGGTTGCAAAACCCTTTATTTTTTATCAGAATTAATAAATAGGCTATTCAATTATTTCTCAATTGGAGCCCTGGTTATAATATTTTGAGAATTATCGTGATTCAGTCTAATAGTTCTTTGAAATTTAAAACAGGAATGATATGGAAAACTTAAAAATCATCTATATCTAACCTTATCAAGTATGAATTTGCTTGATAAATGTAGAAATATGCTTTGAAAACTCAATTAAAAACTTGAAAACAACGCTGTAAAAGCGCCTATTTTGGGCGTAGCTTTAACGTGATTTTGAAGACAATATCTAGACACTAACTGAACTTCTGAACATTTTCTCTCAATTCTTGAAAAATGTTGGAAAACGCTAGGGAACGCAAGAAAAAAAATACAGTAAAACCTCCTTTTTGGGCGTATCTTTAGCGTAATTCTGAAGTCCCCTCAAGACAAAATTCCTAGATCTTTGCTGAACCAAATGTGAACATGATCCGTTAACTAGTTTTTGAGAAGGCCTAGAAAACGCAGGATAATCGATTAAAAACCCCCGATCTTGGGCGGCACTTAGGCCTTTTAACTTTACACGGAACTTAACTCCCAATACAACATTTTTATACCTCAGCTGAGCCTGTGTACCAAGTTTGAACATTTTGCCAATTAGTTCTTGAAAAGGCTGAGAAAACGCAGATTTTGGACGTATCTTTAGAAATTTTTCTAAATCCGTTCTTAATGTGTCTCTAGATGGCTTATTGAACAAACCTGCCAAATTTAAACGCATTTTGTCTATTAGATTTTTAGATCTGTTGATTATGAATGAGTGAGTGAATGAAAACGCAGTTTTCAATTACTTTAGTGCCATTTTGCTTTTATATTATAGATATAGAAGATAGACTATTGAGTATGATTTATGTCTGAATACACACTGTTGATTTGTACCGTACTTCTAAACACTAATGAACTACAAAAATATAATCATTCCTCTTTCTTTTTATACCAATTACGCAGTGTATAATTTAAAGTGCAGCCCGATCAAGCTCTCAAAAATGAAGACAATAGTTTTTGATACGGTACCTATTCAGTTTGTTCAAGGACTGAATTCTGAAATACTGTCAAGGATGAAGGATAACTTTGCCCGATTTCTCAGTCGTTCCATAAACTTTTTATCCATTCAATAACTTTATTGAATCGATGAATATGAGAAATGCGTTTCTAGAACACTCCATAAACTTATTGAATCCATAAACGCAGCTGCGTTTGTAACAAAGTTATTAACAAAATGTTAATAACTTAATCCTTATAGATTGCATTAGATTGAAAATAACTTATCACACACATAATGAACATATAAGAGTTTGTCAAGTTCCGTTCAATCTAATAGAATCTATAAGGATTAAGTTATTAACATTTTGTTCATAATTTTGGTGTAAACCCAGCTCTCTCGATAAACTATAGTGCCAAAACCCAGCCTATAAATATTTATGGAATGGATAAATGTGTCAAATTTTCGGAATGGAACGGAATGGATCAAATTATCGGTTTCAATCGAAAAATTAAGTGTAGGTCACCAGTATTTTAAAAATAAAACAGATTAAAAGTTGCGCTATATTTAGCATTGCTAGCCCTTATCTGGTGTCAGCCATCTTGTTTTGGAGTCATAAGTCGAAAGATTTCAGTAACGTGGAATCGAGCAAGATTTGGTTGGTTACCATAACATCAAGACCCGGTTGCACAAAAGCCGGTTAAATTTAAACCGTGATTAATTTCACGAGACCCAATCAGAGAAGGCTTTTTGATAAGGCTCTGATTGGTTCTCGTAGGATTAATCACGATTGAAATTTAACCGGCTTTTGTGCAACAGGCATCAAGTTTGTTTACGAAAGTGGCCGGATTGGGGTCATTGTCATGTTGCCAGATTCATTGAACAGATAAATCGTTCCATATGGATTCTAAAAATATGTTGAAGAGACCAATAAAAATGTATTGAATACACAACGTTGAATCAATAGCTATAGCGTTGTTTTTTGAACGACTGAGAAACCAGGCACTAGTAGAGAAAAATTTCAACATTTTGATTTTAATCGAATATAATAAGCTCAGATTATTCCATATTAGTCCAGTCAATATAGACATAAAAAAAGGGGGTGTGCTTGCAATTCATATTGTAGTTCTGATTTTTTAATATATTATTTGGGTACATAAGAGAAGTCCAGAACTAATTTCTTCATGCAAAATTTCCTTGTGCTACATACAGGGTGGCCCAAAAACCTCGTATTTTCGGCTCATTTTTCCAGTTTTCAGCTATATCTACCAAATCTCGTGATCGGACAGAAAAATTTGCTCTTGCCTTTTTTTAGATTATAAAATTATGAATAAAATGAGATCATTTGGAACTCTCTATCTCCAATGAGTACTGAGTTATGATTTTTCAAAAATGAGTGAAATATGAAGAAAAAATCAATTTTGATGAATTTTAGTTTTTGATCAACAATATCTTCCGATTGTTACTATTTAGATGTATAATTCAAAATCCCTCTGAGCGTATTTTTGTGCTCTACAATCTGAGATCAGGTAGAGCGCTCTATCTCATATGGATTTCCAGGTACACCTGACAACAATGCTTCTTGTATTGTGAAAAACACCTAATTTTCAGCTTCAACCATCATCACCAACTACATTGTCCAACCACATTGATATTTCGCACAATGACATAAGTTCATGAGATTATGTTCTATGAGAATCACCCGTTAGATGCACTTCATTTAAGTATTTCCTAGTGGAGAGGCGCGCTTAAGGACACCTCAAGGATCAAAATTCATCAAAATTGATTTTTTCTTCAAATTTCACTCATTTTTGAAAAATCATAACTCACTACTCATTGGAGATAGAGAGTTCCAAATGATCTCATTTTATTCATAATTTCATAATCTAAAAAAAAGGCAAGAGCAATTTTTTCTGTCCGATCACGAGATTTGGTAGAAATAGCTGAAAACTGGAAAATGAGCAGAAAATACGAGGTTTTTGAGCCACTCTGTATATAGCACTAGGAAATTTTGCATGAAGAAATTGGTTCTGGACTTCTCTTATGTACCCAAATAATATATTAAAAAATCAGAACTACAAAATAAATTGCATGCACCAATGTATATTAGTGACTGGACTATATCATCCATGTACAAATCAAGAGCCAATGTGGCCGTCGCCCTTGGAAAAATAAAATGTAGGCTGATTACTGTAAAAAATCTCGGTAAGAAGCATAGATAGCATCTAGGCTGTTTTACATCAATATATTATGACTGAAGGCTATTAATAATCGTAAAAATTTCAACATTCTAAAAAAATAATCAAATTTCAAGCAATTTAAATTTATTCAATTCAATACAAACACACAATAAAAAGACAAAATACAGTAACAATACAATACAACTATTAATTATACTATAATAAAGGAAAGAACTGGCTTATACAATAAGGGATATGAAATTCATCACGTCCGAACTACACAACTGATTAACTTTCAAGATTCTGAATTCACCGAGGATGATTATAGACTTATTTTAAATTCTCCAAGATTTTAGTAGGTCAAGTTTTTAATTTTTCATGCTTCCAGTTTGTTATATTTTGCTAACTTTGCTTGGTATTGAATTGGAATGAAAGCAGTAAATTGCATGCATGAATAATCCACGATATTCAGACACGAGAGTCTGAATTGGATTTACTTGTATTCTATGCAATCAAGTGTATTTTTAAAAAATAAAAGAAGCCTAAGCGGTCAGGAAAAGATACTTTAGTCAAATTATTTTTTAGATACGTTAGTCAAGATTGTAAATTTCAATAGAAATTAATATCAAATGCAGAAGACTAATTATATAATATAAATTTTATTATTGAAAAATTGCATGTTATTTAGGCCTACTATGAATTACAAAGTACAATATGCCATTATATTATAGTGTATTAATTTGAATTTCGTTTTTAGGTATAGGATTTGAAATTACAGTATTTATTCAAATAAAATGGATACTTTTCCTCCTGGAACTGCGACATTATTAGAAGAATTAGATAGTAAGTATCACCAATACCAAGGGGTTCTTCAAAAGTATATTCTATAAATTTGTGGCATTCACCTGATTTAGTCAACATGAGAGCTCTTGCTATGGTTAAAAATACTATAGGGGAGAAGTGGGAGGTTTGAGACATTGTTTATGTTTTATGCCATAAAGGTTATTGGAAGTTTAAAAAATGCAAACGTTTATCAATTGGATCCTCTCCAGTGAACCTTTGAGTATCATTTGTGCTCTTCCTGCTTGTTATAAGAACTGTTAATATTATTTTTATTCAATATTTACTATACTGATGTTTTTTCTCAAGGCTCCCTTGGTAGGGGAGTGTTGAGAAAAATGAAAAGAGGCTTGAGACACTAATTGAATTTACAAAAAACTCAATTTCCAACAAAACTGAGCTATTTATTGAAATGAATTGAAAAACACTCGTCTACTGATATTATTAACAATGTCTCACATCTATTAATATTCCATCAAAGTATGAATCAATATAAAATTAGTCCTTCATAAAAACAAAAATCTGCATTGGTAGCCTTCAATTTTCTCACTAGAATTGGGAAAATAATCAATGATTATTTGTTATTAAGTCAGGAAGAACTCACTATTCGTATAGGCTACCTCAGTAACTTCTTTATTTCTCAGTAACATCAGAAAATACGACCTCCAATATAACTATTTCCATTTTTCTTTTTTTACTTCATAATAGGATAGGATATTTATAGTGTGACTCTCCATGACTACAATGGTACAGTTCTGCATACATCTTCAAATAAATATTGAAAGTATTTATATTTATCAATTAATTAATTAATAGGAAAAACTGGAGGGAGCCTTGAGACAGTAAGCATAACCAAAAGGAGGCTGTGTCTCTAGCCTCCCTAAACCAATTGTTTTAAGACTCCCTTGAGTACATAATTTTTTTATAACATTAATTAATTTTTTTCCTGAAATTAAAAGGAAACTAGATCATTAACAGCATTCTACATGCCTTTGTGAATCGTTGGTGGCTGTCCAATACGAATAATTCTTCTTTGGTTAACTGCTAGTTGACAGCATTCTTCTGTAGCACCATGTCTCAAAATCAGAAATTCTTCTCTCTTCTTCCACGCTCATCGTCCAAGCTTCACTTCCATAGGTGCAATGCACCATATATACGTTTTGAGCAACTCTTATTGAAGATAGATAGTTGAACTCCTTTACTTCTTTTATGATTTCATTCCTCAGCCTTATTTCTGTCATATTCTCTCTGTTTCTGCTAAAGACTAGTATTTTTGTTTTGAGTGCGTTTATTCTCATGCTGTATTCTTTTTCCATAATTTCATTTGTTATGTACAATTTTTTTCCAGATCCTCTTTACTTTCTGCCATAATTGCTATGTCATCTGCAAATCTCAGCATGTCTATTTTTTCACCATGGATTTTCACACCCACATTCACTTGCTCTCTCACCCTCATCCTGTCAATAGCCTTCTGAACATATCGATTGAATAAATATTGGGATAAGAAGCAACCTTGTCTTTCGTCTTACACCTTTTTGGATGGAAGGTTATCGAATAATTCCAATTTCTTGTGTATAAATCTTATAGATGAGCCTTCTGTATCCGAAACTTATGCCAGTTTGGTGTAGGATGTCTAGGTAATCAGCAATGACCCGGGAACCCCATTTGAATTGAAAATTCATAGATACATCCCTAAAATCTGCCACATATGATGAACTAAATCAATTTTTATAAAGATTAATAAAATCGCTATATCTAATTTCACACTACAAAATAGGGCTTTGAGTGGCGCATAGTAGGCCTACACTCATTCAACAAGTGTATGTCAGGCCATAAATGTGTCACTCTGAATCATCAATACAAATTTTCTGAGAAATCTGAATTAACAGTGAGCGACGCTCAAAAAATCTGAAGCGTATAGTAACAAAATAATTTAATAAATAGATTACATCGCTTGTGGCGGTGTGGAATCACCTTCACTGATAGTGAAGTATATGTGTTTTATTGTGTTTGTCTGATCGAAGATCTTAATGATTTTATTCTTATTCATCTTGGACAGCTAAAATTGTCTAGATTTGTTACAAGGTGCAGAATATTTTTTGTACATCTAAATTAATGCCATTAGAACTTATTTGTAGGATAATTTTTCTCTTTTTCTACTACAAGTTAATGCATGTTAAGTACGGTACGTATTTATGTGACTTATATAGAAAATTTTATCTTTTTATTTTCTGATTACAGAGAAATTAATGGTTTTACTACGGGATGGTAGAACATTGATTGGATATTTGCGAAGTGTTGACCAGTTCGCCAATTTAGTGTTACACGACACTATAGAACGTATCCATGTGGGAAAAGCGTATGGTGACATCCCTCGTGGTATCTTTATTATAAGGGGAGAAAATGTTGTACTGCTAGGTGAAATTGTAAGTGAAGCCACTTTTTTATAGAAACTTTTTCACTTCTCCAGTTAACAAAGAGTCTTATTATTATCACTTCCAATACGCCATCACATACAATGTAGAGCTCATGTGGTTGTGGTACTTAATCTTCTTCTGCGAAAATTATAATTATCACAAATATTGTACAATAAGTTATCCCGTGCAAGTTTCTGCTATATAGTAGCCCTTCTTCCTGCCCTTGAATCAATGCTCTCTGGATCTTGTTTCATACAATCACAGCCATCTTCAGTTGCGATTAAATTAGAAGTAGCTGTGATATAGATTGACATCACACTCTGTATATAAATAAACATTATAGTACCCTTTTTCAAGTTTTTAATATAAAGTAGGCCTATCATCTTATTGATGTAATGTTTCATTTATGAAATATCATATTAAAAACACAAAACTGTTTTATATTAAAAACTTTTCAATAAGTTTTTAAAACTTTTCATAAGGTTATAATGTTAAATAAAAATAAGTAGCCCTGAATACATACATTTTAGGTTTTACATAATTCTCATTATACAGAGTGAGTCATATGTATGGGAACCCTTCAATAAATTGGAGACTGTTGTAGATATAATACTGAGACTTTTAGGATAAGTTATTGGTCAAATACTCTACCTTTTGACGTATAACTGAATTTCAACCCCTCATGAGGGGGTGACTTAGGGGTTGTGACTCGAATATTTTTTATGTAAACACCCACTGTGTGGTACATCATTTTAAAGGCCTTCTCAAAGCAAGAAAGATGGCATCGATAAAAATTTCTATGATACTTGTATCTAAAATGGCGCCTGATTGAAGTTTTAGTTTTCAAGGAAATGAGGGGTTGTAACTCGAATATTTTGAATGTTAACACTCATAACGTGGCACATCATTTTCAAGGCCTTTCAAAAATAAGAAATTTATTACCAATAAAAATGTTTTATGTTACTTTTTTATCCAAAATGGCAGCTGATTGAAGTTTTAGTTTCTACAAGAAATAATTTATAAAGTTCAATCAGCCGCCATTTTGGATAAAAGTATCATAGAACATTTTTATTGATGTCATCTTTCTCTTTTTGAAAATGTCTTTAAAATTATGAATCACACAATGGGTGTTTACATTCAAAATATTCGAGTTACAACCCCTCTTTTCCTTAAAAACTAAAACTTCAATCAGCCGCCATTTTGGATACAAGCATCATAGAATTTTTCTATTGATGTCATCTTTCTTGGTTTGAAAAGGCCTTTGAAATGATGTTCTACACAATGGGTGTTTACATTTGAAATACTCGAGTTACAAACCCTAAGTCACCCCCTTTTGAGGGGTTGAAATTCAGTTGTAAGTCAAAAGGTAGAGAATTTGATCAATAACTTACCTTGAAAGTGGCCCCCTGTGGGTTGGGGGAGCTTTGAGTCGATAATGAATCATACTCAATAATGTTTTGAAAACCAGAATTCACCCACAGTATCCATGCTTGTCGTAGGAGGCGACTAAAATGGACCTCAAGGCAACTCTGAACAATGTACAACTCTGTACAATTACAAAAAATTGTAATGTAAATAAATAAATAAACTCCAGAAGTTGCCTTGCCTTCAAACCCACGGGATCTGTCCCATCAGGGCAATTTCGGAGGGACAAAAATAAAAACCAAAGAGACCAGAGATGGGCGAAACTCCAGGCACAAATGTGGGTCAAGAGGCTGAGTCGAAGGTGGCCGGCGCCCTAGAGGCAGTTTAGCGTCCCCTCTCTCAGCGGAAGGACCTACAAAAAGTCCAGTAGTGGAACTCACGAGTTTGGGGGTGGAGAGGCCAAAACTCAGCCTGCAACCAGGTGATGAATGGAATGTTAGTATAGGGGAAAACTCCTGGTTCTTATAAAGGACATCCCCCTCAGAGTTCTTATCTGGCAGTCGATGAGTTCGGATCGGTGTTTATCGAAGCTTCAAAACAACTCTTAAACGTGTTGCAGCGTATCGGCTGGTTCGATTAACATTGAAGTAACGTTTGAAAGTGAATTTAAAAGTGTGTATTCGAATTTCAATACTATAAAATGTTGAAGTGTGCTAAATGCTCCAAGGACATTGCGTCGACGAAGGACGGATGCTGTGTATGCGTTAAGTGTCAATCCCATTACCACACAGCATGTGTAAGCGAAGCGAAGACACGTGCTTCACTGGTTAACTGGACATGTGAAAAGTGTGACCTTAAGAATAAACCATCAAGTATCAGTGAACAGGGAAACGATAAAATACTAGAAGCGATTTCTACGCTTAGAAGTGATATGAACAAAAGACTGGACAGCATGCAAAATAAGTTAGATGAAATGAATGGTTTGAAGGAAAAAGTAGACAGTGTTACAGAGAAAGCAAACATAATAGACGATAAAGTGCAACAGTTGAATGCTGAAAAGTCTAAACTACAACTAGAATTAACTGCTGCTAAGAAAGAAATAAACGTTCTTCAAAAACAAACAAAAAAAAACAATATCGTGATTTCTGGAATCCCAGTGCAACCAAATGGGACCAGTGTTTTCCCTTTCCTGAATAGAATAGCTCAATTATTGAATCTGCCTTATTGTCTAACGGATTTTAATGCTGCACATTGGTTACCAGTTCGGGCGGGCGATCAGCGATCCCAACCAATAGTTGTGTCTTTCAAGGAGAAGAAGATGGCCTCCGTATGGACAAACAATGGCCATGTGATGGCTAAAAGAAATCCTACATCACGTCCATTCCGAGTCAGATGTCTGCTGGACCTTCAGGACAACACGCTTTCAGCTGCTGACGCCACTGGAGGCGGCGCCGCCCCCGCCCCCGCCGACGCACACGATACAGTTGCTCAAGCGCCGCCGCCACCGCCACATACAATCACCGTCAGTCAATAGATAAGTGCTCAAACTCAAGGTAACAACACAATCAAACTATTTATAATAAAAAACTATATATAAATTCAAGACTCAGTTATAAAGCCGCCAAGCAAGAGTTGTGAGACCCAATCATAGTGCAAAGGAGTAAACCCAGTATAATTGTATAAGTGGTGCCATTAGACTGATAGTGATATAACATAAGTAATCAAATTAACTGTTAATTGCTTTAAAGATACAGGGTATATAAGTTAACATACAGTATAATGATGTATGATATAGTATTGCATTGAATTTTCCCACTCGTACAGCGTAAAGCTGAAAATTTATAGGAGAGATAGCAAGAGATTTTTCATTAGAAGATAATATATAGAATTCTTTTCCCTTTTTGATATTGTGGTAATTATTCATATTAAATGAAAAAGACTAAGAAATTGTCAAAGGAGACAGGAGATCAGTCACTGGTATAAAATAAGGGATAGCTTATCTTTCTACATTTATATTCTCCACATACAACTGGCAAGCAAACCACACAAGGCTGAGTGGGATTTCCTAGACAACAAATGTAGGGAACAACTTTTTAGGAGATTGAGTGAGAAAACAGTCACTCAAAACAAAAAACTGCAGAAATCTCTCAAAGATCAACATCCGACACTAAATAATAGGCCTATCATTCAACATCAACACAAGTTTGCTGATAGGGTAGCTAATTTCTCACAAGTCGAATTTTCATCCTCAGAGACAGAGTTACTAGGACGAGGTAACAAATACAGTAGTCATAGCTATTTGGATAACCAACAACTTGAACGACTAGCTTGCAGCATTGATAGCGATTGGGAAGCCTCAAAGAACAAAATACTCACTAACAGATGTGCTGACATAATTCTTCAAGAAAAGACAAGGGAACTTCGACCAGAGATCACAAAAACGGCAGACATCATGAAGAATTTAGAGAAGAAGATGATAACCAATGACCTGATGATTTTGAAAGCTGACAAAGGATCCACTACAGTAATAATGGATAAGTACGAATATCTAAGTAAGGTAAACCATTTCATTGCAGATAACAATTTTATTGAGATCCAATCCCACCACCAAAATCAATAGCTTGATTAGAAATAAGTTGACTACCACCACCAAATTATTTAATAAGAAAGAAACTAAGTATCTAACAGTTATGAATCCATATCCACCTAGACTTTTCGGTCAACCTAAATTACACAAAACTATAAGACCAGTGGTATCTTTTGTTAATTCCTCCTGCTCTAAATTAGCTCACAAACTGAATAGCACCTTTCGGTCATTAACAGGTTTTCAACCAAAGTTTAGTATTAAAAATTCATTGGAGTTGGTCAACAATATAAAGCATATTCCTGTTCTATCATCTTATAAACTTGTGTCATTTGATGTTACTAATTTATTCACTAACATTCCGGTGGGAGAAAGTCATGAAAGAGCTGAGGAAATAATGAAAGCCTCTATAAATGATCATACACTCAGAGAAGAACTGATAGGATTGATGAAGTTATGCACTCAGCATAATTATTTCAAATTTAACAATAGATTTTTTGAACAAAGAGAGGGGTTGGCAATGGGGTCACCCCTCTCACCACTCCTAGCTGAATTATTTATGGATAAGTTAGAAAGTAGAATCTTGAAAATAGTCATTTCAAAGATAAAATTGTTTACTGGTTTCGATATGTTGATGATATTATTTGCTTATGAAAAGGAAGTAACAGACAACTAGACAATTTTCTTTCCTATCTGAATGGATTACACAGAGAATAAACACATTCTGTATGATTTCATTAAATTAACTATATTACCTCAAACTCTAAGCCTCAATACAGAGTGAGTTATATGTATGGGAACCCTTCAATAAATTGGAGACTGTTGTAAATATAATTCTGTCACTTTCAGGATATTGTTTATTGTTTTTGAAGGGACGGATTCAAGGATCCAAAGGTTCAAATAACCCCACACGTCAAGCGAAACTTATTGTGTTCCCAAGTAGTCTGTTAGTTAGGCAAACCAATACCTATGTTCATTCAATTCAATTTATTTCCATCAAAAAAATACATCAATAAAACATTTACAATACAATTCAATAATAAATATTTACAGGAAATAAATATTCGCCCACATAGACTATTGGTCCATGTGTGGGGGAAGAATTCCTATCTATAATAACTGTAAAATAAAAAATCTGCAGAATTCTACCTTAATATTATTCTCACTTAACTATTACAATATTGGAAATATGTTATATAAAGAAAAATAAATACAAATCATTAATAGGTTTTTTTAATAAACAGAGCATGATGTCGTGGGTTTCTTTTATTAAAGACTTGGTATTATGTTGGAATACCTATCTCCTAAAGTTTTTAAATTACAGTACTTATTATAATGTTCAGAGTGCTGCATCACAGTACCAGAGTTAACAGAGTTTGAATCAGAGTTTTTCATTGGAGTTGGTCAACAATATAAAACATATTCCTGTTCTATCTTCCTATAAACTTGTGTCATTTGATGTTACTAATTTATTCATCAACATTCAGGTGGGAGAAAGTCTTGAAAGAGCTGAGGAAATAATGGAAGCCTCTATAAATGATCATACACTCAGAGAAGAACTGATAGGATTGATGAAGTTATGCACTCAGCATAATTATTTCAAATTTAACAATAGATTTTTTGAACAAAGAGAGGGGTTGGCAATGGGGTCACCCCTCTCACCACTCCTAGCTGAATTATTTATGGATAAGTTAGAAAGTAGAATCATTGAAAATAGTCATTTCAAAGATAAAATTGTTTACTGGTTTCGATATGTTGATGATATTATTTGCTTATGGAAAGGAAGTAACAGACAACTATACAATTTTCTTTCCTATCTGAATGGATTACATCAGAGTATAAAATTCACTGTAGAGGTAGAACAGGATTGTGTATTGAATTTTCTAGATTTAAGAATAGATCAGTGGTTCTTTGACAATTTCTTAGTCTTTTTCATTTAATTCTTTCCCCTCTTATATATTTGTTTTACTCTGAATACAATGTGAATTATGTCATTTGACAATATTTACTCGTCTGATTAATGAGTTGATTAAAATGATGATAAGGGAAGAGAGCTTCATCGCTGAGCACTAAAGAATGAACTTTCGTTTTTATCTCATTCAATTTGTAATGAATCAAAATAATGGTTATTAAAAATATATTTTTCTATTGTACTATTTCTATTTCTGGGAAATCTTCCAATAACTCAATTTCAAAAAAAATGTTGTAGCAATAAGGTTTGATAGTTTTGTTTTTCCTCTCTTGATGAGTCAAATATTGATAATCAGATTCCCTTGAATATATTTTTATTTCCCCTGGTCCTATCTCTGGAAAGCTCTTCATGAGGCTCTATTTTTGTTTATCTTTTTTTTGTGTGCTTGAAATTTTTTAAACCATTTTTGCTACTCTGAACTACTATTATTTTCTTCACTTTGTATAAATCAATATTCAACTTTCAAGCGGCTTCACATTGTTTTGTTTTGTTTTTTTTCTAAATTCTAAATAATGTGAGCTGGCCGGTGCGCTGACAAGATTTAGAAGATAGTCATGGATAAGGATGATTATCTCGAGCGACCAATTATTGACTGTTTTGAGTTCAATAATATTGTAGATTACAATGCTTTCAATGATACCAGTGGTGATTATCGTGGGTCGAATAGTTTTAGCGTGCTGCATCTAAATATTCGTAGTTACAATAGAAATTTTGACGAGTTATCAATTTTATTGCATGAAATCAAAACCAAATATAGCTGTATTATTCTAACAGAAGCCTAGCTTGGAGATGATAGTGATCTTGTGAGTATTGAGGGCTTCAGGTTGCTTCGTTCCTACAACTGTATCAATCAGTGTGACGGTATTGTCGTATATATCGATGAATCTTTATCAGTAACTAGTAACCAGCTGATTGTGGGAGGAGTTGCAACCTGCCTTGCTTTATCTTTCAACTGGGCTAACTGTCCTTGTCAAATTTACTGTATTTATCGCAGCCCATCCTTATCACTATCAGCTTTTAACAACGGACTGGAGGGCTTACTCAGTACTGCGCCGCCGAATCAAAGGAGCTTGAAAATCATTGCCGGTGATTTAAATTGTGACATTCTAAACCACAATTTACAAGAAGAGCGTTACCTGGATATCTTATGAAAATGGGTTTGTAGCATGCATTGATAAAGCAACTCGTCCCACAAGCAATACCTGTATAGATCATTTTTTCATCTCACTTCCTAAAAACCTCTTTGTTTACTCTTCAATACTGAAGACAGACATAACTGATCACATCACATGCCTCAATATCAATTCAAGCGATTCAAATACAAACAACTCAGATAAAAACTACTATAAGAAAATTAACTGGCCAAATATAACAGATTCCCTTAAGAACGAAACCTGGCAAAGAGTATTAGAATCAACTGATGTAGATACCACTTCTATCAATTTCAATAGCATTATACTGGAAATATTGGAGAAAAATACAACAACTCATGTTCACAAAGCAAAAAGCAGAAAGTTGAAGCCTTGGATTACGGGTAGTCTTCTGTCATCCATACGCCGCCGTGACAAACTAGCTAAAGAGGCCAGAGCAAACCCACAAAATATGTTACTCAATTCAAAATATAAACGATATAGAAATACATTGAAGTCATTAATCAAACGCGCGAAATTTGATTATTATAAAATTAAAATACAAGAATCTAACGGGAACCCTAGGAAATTCTGGGACATTGTTAATGATGTTGCGGGACGGCCTACAGGCAAATCTTCCCTTGAATGCTTTTGAGGGACATAGTAACACTGCACCCCCCTCTTCCGAAGATATCAAACAAATAGGTAATGAGTTTAATAGGTATTATGTATCAGTCGGTCGCAGGCTGGCTGAGGCTCTCGACCCCGCCGGTCCACTTGAGGTGGACGACGCTGACCACGCCACTGATTCTATGTTCCGGCTGCGGCCAGTTACACGGCAGGAGCTTATTGAGGTGGTAGGGAGCATTAAGGGCAACTCTGCGCCGGGCTGGGATAATATACCATCAAAATTTATTTAAAACAATATTGCCACTTTGATTACTCCCTTGCTTCATATAGTTAACCTCAGCTTCAACACAAATAAATTTCCAAAACCATGTAAGATAGCCAAAGTGGTACCAATCTATAAATTAGGTCAAAAAACTTAACATCTAATTACAGACCGATTTCTCTGCTTTGCACCTTATCTAAGATCATTGAAAAATGTGTTAAATTACAGCTTGCTGATTACTTGGAGCGTGAGAAAATAATATCAGATCTCCAGTTCGGTTTTAGAAAGGACAGGAGCACGTCTCATGCATTTTTTGAGTTTTCTAAAAACATAGCTAAGGAGATTGGAGATAGGAGACGTGTCCTGGTTACTTTCCTGGACCTAGCTAAAGCATTCGATTCCATAGATCGACATAAGTTAATTTCAAAATTGCATTACATAGGTGTTAAATCATTGGAGTGGTTCATAAGCTACCTGGAGAACGACCGCATCCATTACGTTAGTATAAATGGCATTAACAGTGAAAAGGCTAGAATCGACTATGGAGTGGATCAGGGAAGTACACTGGGGCCGCTTTTGTTCCTGATATACATCAATAATTTAGAGAAGGTTTCCACGGGTGGCAGGTTGTTCCTTTTCACTGATGACGCAGCGGTGGTGTCATCCGGCTGCACGTGGGATGAAGCTTACGAACAGGCAGGAGCAGACTTGGTCAAAATTAAACGCTGGTTGGAGCAGAATACCTTAACATCAAATATAGAAAAAACCAAGCATCTGACAATATTTTTCAGAAGTGACAGTGACCCTGCTCCGAGAGACGGCTGGCCCTCCACTCCTGTGGTGACCTGCAGTCGGTGGACTGCAGCTGCAATGTCATAGACTGTGTGGAACAATACAAATATTCAGGTGTAATAATTGATCATAAATTATCCTGGGTTCCACACATTCAGGGAGTTAAAAACAGGCTTAGAAAACTCATTTACGCCTTTTCGCAGCTTGGAGGGGTGCTGACTGTGGGTCAGTGTAGGACGGTTTACTTTGCCTACGTGCAGTCGTTGCTCCAGTATGGTGTCCTGGCGTGGGGGGGGGGAGTCTTGGCCGACGCGCTGCATCCACTAGCTGTCACACAGAGATCACTCATCAAAATAATTCCAAATAAAAATATCCGATTTCCTACTGAACAACTCTACACCGAATTTCCTGTTCTTGACATAAGACAAATCTACAAATCTAACTCTTCTTATTTTTATCAAATCGTACAGAACAGAAATTTTTTGCACAAAACCATAACTACCCCACTAGACATATGCTTAATATTGGATTTAATACACCTAGAGCTACCTTTACATTGGTCAATAACAACCCATTTCGTATTGCTCACCTACTTCATCGCAATCTTCCAATCACAATAGAAGAGGCTGAGGGATGCAGTGCTGCAAACTACAAAAATAAGATAAGTCACATGGTTGCTTGGTATTGGTCGGGAGGCATCAGAAGACCTCATAAACTTGCCTTATATGTAGATTCTGATTCAAACTCTGTTAACTCTGGTACTGTGATGCAGCACTCTGAACATTATAATAAGTACTGTAATTTAAAAACTTTAGGAGATAGGTATTTCACTTTTTGTGTAGTTGAGAAGTTGATATTGTGGTAATTATTCATATTGAATGAAGAAAGACTAAGAAATTGTCAAAAAACCACTGATTTATTGATAATTAGAAAGACTGGTTTCGGTTATTACACCATTGTCAATCTATGATAAACTAAAACTAAATACAAGAGCAGCAGAATTTATACTAGTAGGCGAGTACTGCTATTGGTCGAGGGCATGAACGCCTGCCATTGGCCTAGCCAGACAGTCTCCTCCCCCTCAACGGTGTGACAAAATGGCGGCTTAAGCAACAGAATCGCCATGATAATAAAATATACTTTGAGTACAAAATAAGAACCAAGAAAACAAGTGTGAAAGATAATAAAACAAATATGTAAATGAAAAAACTATTGACTAATGTATGCTTACAATTTTATGATGAAACTAAATTTGTAGTGTTGTACTGGTTGAATCTGGTCATTTAAACTATACTGGGAATTTTCCTTAATTACTCTTGTTATTTCTAAAGCCTCTAGAATATTCAAAGATCTGCCTTTGTTATTAACATGCAGAAACTCAACATTCTCCTTAACTGTGAACTTGTGATTATTTCTTATCAAATGTTCTGAAAAGTTAGATTCCCCATTTTGTTTACTCCAATCTCTGATGTGTTCTTTAATTCTACTTTTGAAACTTCTACCAGTCTGACCCACATAACAAGCATTACAATCATCACATTTAAGTTTGTACACCCCGCTTTTATCCCAAATATGAATTTTGTCTTTACTCCAGCTAAATAGACTATATAAAATCGGTTTGGTCTTGAAAGCAACATGAAATCCATTCCTCTTCAATTCCCTACCTATCTTATCAGATACAAGCCCTGAATATGGGATTGTTATCCAAGTCTTCTCCTCACAGTTTGAGCCTACAAAGCTAGAATTGATTGAAATTTGTCGATTAATTTTACTCAATAATCTGTCCACCATACTTTCTTCATACCCATTTTGTGACAGCTATCTGTTTAATTTTAGTGATCTCGATATACAAATCATGATGGCTCACAGGTATTGTTAGTGCTCTATAGACCATACTATTGAAAGCAGCAAGTTTGTGAGAAATAGGATGACAAGAATGAAGAGGAATGATAACATCAGTATGGGTTGGTTTTCTGAAAATAGAAAACTTATGAAAACCAGTGCTATGATCTATTCTTAAATCTAGAAAATTCAATACACAATCCTGTTCTACCTCTACAGTGAATTTTATACTCTGATGTAATCCATTCAGATAGGAAAGAAAATTGTATAGTTGTCTGTTACTTCCTTTCCATAAGCAAATAATATCATCAACATATCGAAACCAGTAAACAATTTTATCTTTGAAATGACTATTTTCAATGATTCTACTTTCTAACTTATCCATAAATAATTCAGCTAGGAGTGGTGAGAGGGGTGACCCCATTGCCAACCCCTCTCTTTGTTCAAAAAATCTATTGTTAAATTTGAAATAATTATGCTGAGTGCATAACTTCATCAATCCTATCAGTTCTTCTCTGAGTGTATGATCTTATTAGAGGCTTTCATTATTTCCTCAGCTCTTTCAAGACTTTCTCCCACCGGAATGTTAGTGAATAAATTAGTAACATCAAATGACACAAGTTTATAGGAAGATAGAACAGGAATATGTTTTATATTGTTGACCAACTTCAATGAAAAACTCTGATTCAAACTCTGTTAACTCTGGTACTGTGATGCAGCACTCTGAACATTATAATAAGTACTGTAATTTAAAAACTTTAGGAGATAGGTATTCCAACATAATACCAAGTCTTTGATAAAAGAAACCCACGACATCATGCTCTGTTTATTAAAAAAAACTATTAATGATTTGTATTTATTTTTCTTTATATAACATATTTCCAATATTGTAATAGCTAAGTGAGAATAATATTAAGGTAGAATTCTGCAGATTTTTTTATTTTACAGTTATTATAGATAGGAATTCTTCCCCCACACATGGACCAATAGTCTATGTGGGGGAATATTTATTTCCTGAAAATATTTATTATTGAATTGTAATGTAAATGTTTTATTGATGTATTTTTTTGATGGAAATAAATTGAATTGAATGAACATAGGTATTTGTAAACTCTAAGGTTCAACTTTAAGAAATTTATATTGATTTTAAATTGGTAATCAATAGTTTTGATGTAAAGTGGACTGTATTGAATAGAAAAGAAACAAGTGATATCTCTACAGAAACAAGTACATGCAATGAATATATAAAAGAACAACTCACCGAAAATCTGCAGAGTATCTAATGTAAATATTTATATTATTGAGCTTACAACTCCCAGGTAAGGTATTCAGGTGTCCCCGAGGTAGGAGATGAATCAAGGATGGTGAAAAGGCAAGCTTAATTGTCATCTACTGTTGGTAAATTCGGCTTCCATCATATAACGTTGCACATATATTTCTGACGAGATATTTACAATGTCTTTAAAGACTATAGATCGGTGAACTTTCCAATCGAAAAATAATAGTTTAAAACTTTCAACTAAAGGGAGTTTGGCAAACACTCTTCCAAACGTAGGTTTATGGTGTACGATTTAACATTAACGAAAAAATAATAATTTGAAGAACAATTTTCTTCTGGGAATGATCGACGAATAATAATTATCAATTCCCGACTCGAGGCAAGCTATTACTAAGCGAGACTGAACTGAAAGAAAAAACCCACCGGCTAGTGAGCGCGACGCACTCAAGTGAAAGAAATACGAACTGAACGAGGAGCGCGCGTCCAATTCAAAAACGAAAAATGAAAACTAGAGCTGGCTCCAACATCCCCCCCCGGCTGAAAAGCTATTTTCAGACAAGGCTAGAGAACAAAGAAACAAAAAAAACAATGAATAAACGACGAAAGAAATAAAAATAAAACAAAACGAGAATAAAACAAAAAATGCAAAAGGAAAATTATTGAGTAGGCAACGGATACAACTTTGTAGCCGGCCTTTTGAAGCGACCATTGGCGCACCGCACCATAGCCACTCGAACGACACCGTCAGCACCGGGAAATACTTCCTCAATCACCCCCAGAGGCCATTTCAACGGTGCGACATTTGGTTGATCCACTAGGACGATTGTACCAACCGTGAGAGGGGTGGAATCCTTACACCATTTCACACGGGTTTGTAATTCATGTAAGTATTCTTTGCGCCAACGACTCCAGAAAGACTGAACCATTTGATTGACTAATTCAAACCGATCCAATCGATTCATTGGACGATCTTCCACATTTAACATAGGAAGGTACTTAAGAGGTGTCAAAGTGAGAAAATGAGCCGTGTGAGGGCGAGGGGTTCACTCGGATCCGCGCTCATTTGACATAACGGGCGTGAGTTAAGTACAGCCTCAATTTGAACTAAGACAGTGTTCAATTCTTCGTAAGTCAACAACTGGTTACCAATAACTCGAACAGGTGTGACTTTACTGATTTTATATTCGCCTCCCAAAGACCGCCGAAGTGAGGTGAACCTGGCGGGATGAAATTCCACTCAATGCTATGATCAGCAAGTTCATTCTGGAGCAGGTTTTGATATTCCTTGGAGTTCAGCATCCGTGACAATTTTATTAGCTCATCATAGGCGCCGACGAAGTTGGTACCATTATCGGAATACATGACCTTACAAGGACCTCGTCGAGCAAGGAAACGGCGAAAAGCTGATAAGAACATTTGGGTCGATAAGTCCGAAACTAATTCAATGTGAACGGCTTTAGTTGCCATACAGACAAAAAGACAAATGTACGATTTAAATATGAAGGATTCCGACGCCTGGCCATGGTGATTCGAATGGGTCCACCATAATCAACTCCACATTGGACGAATGGTTTAGACGACAGAGTTCTACAGGCTGGCAGATTGCCCATTTTCGGCGGTGTAAGAGTGGGACGATAGTGAAAACACTTGTTACATTTTCGTACATGACTCCTTATAAGACACGGGCTGATAAAATCCAATATTTTTGTCTCAAAATAGACGCCAATAAATGAGGTCCAGCGTGACAGTGCTTTTCATGAAAATAATCAATCAAAAGCGTGACCAATGGATCATTTTTCGGTAATATAATCGGATGACAGCTGTCATAATTCAACTCAGAATTTTGTAAACGTCCACCCACACGAATAATATCATGATCAAGAAAGGGTGACAGTTGTTGAAGATGAGAAGTACATTCTTTCCCAGCTTTCAATTCCAGTAATTCTTTCGAAAAATGAATTTTTTGTACGACTTTACACAAATGTTTTTCTGCCAAATCGAAATCTAATTCATGAGGTTTAGGCAATAGACGAAGTACTTTCAATATTAACACCATGATACGCAATAGACGTTGGTAGTTGGAACAACGAGCAATTAAAAGATGAATCGAATTAATAGATAATTTTCCGACTGTACTACAGTGACAATTGAGTGAACCTTGACCTCAGGTAGACACTCTATAGGTTCCAGATCGACCTTGACGGGCCAATCACTCTCTTCTAACATTAGCCAAGAGGGGCCAGACCACCACAAATCATGATTAATTATTTCAGAAGGGGATAAACCTCTCGAAATGGGATCAGCTGGGTTTGAATTTCCTGCCACGTGTAACCAGTCGTTGATAGGACAGTCTTGAATTTTCGTAACTCGATTAGCGACGAAAGATTGCCATCTAGATGGACAGCCCCTGATCCAATGTAAGACAACAGTAGAATCCGATAATGCAACAACGCGAGTCACGTGACAACGAAGGCTCAAAACAGAGACAACAACCTGTATTAATTCAGCGAGCAAGAGCGCCGCGCATAATTCAAGCCTAGGTATGGATAAAGTCTTAGATGGCGCGACTTTTGATTTAGCGCACAACAATGTGATAGTTGCAGGTTGCATATCCATTTGAGATTTTATGTAGATCACACCACCATAACCTAAAGTCGATGCATCACAGAAACCAATGACAGTAATTTTCGAATCATTCATCACTCCTAAATGACGTGGTATGAAGAGATTGGACAATAAGGGAACTCCTTCTGACATGTCTCCCATTGAAGCGCAATAGAGGGAGGTACTGAATCGTCCCAATCAAGACCAGCATTCCATAATTGTTTAATTAAACATTTAAGAAACAAAGTTAGGGGTGACAAGAGTCCCAAAGGATCGAAAATGCGTGCTACTACCGATAAAATGTGACGTTTGGTAGGAACAGACTGATTAGGATTCACTGAAAAACAAAACGAATCACTACCAGGTTGCCATTTCAAACCTAGGACAGCCAACAAATTTCCCATCTCGAAATCTTTAGACAAGGCCGATTTTTCATCTCCGAGAAATCATTCATCAATTCAGGTGAATTGGAACTCCATTTAGTAAGTTCGAATCCGCCTCTCTCGAACAATTCTTTAGCCTGACTACAAGACGATTTGCTTCACCTAAAGAAGACACACTTGTCACCAAATCATCCATAAACATGTCACTCGGAATACGAGCTTTAGCATCAGGGAAATTTTCACCTTCTTCTTGAACAAGTTGATGGACAGTTCTGAGAGCTAGAAACGGTGACTCACTCAGACCAAATACGACAGTTTTTAATTCAAAAATTTGTATGGGATCATTGGACGAAAATCTCCATAACAAACGCTGAAATTTGCGACACGATTCATCGACAAGAATCTGTCTATACATCTGCTTTATATCAGCAGTTACAGCGATAGAAAATAACCGAAAATTGACTAACAGAACGAAAATATCCGTTTGCAACTTGGGGCCGATATGAAGTATATCATTCAATGATACTCCAGTAGTAGTTTTCGCGCCTGCGTCAAAGACAATACGCAAAGGCGTTGATTGACTCTGAGTTTTGATTACAGCATGATGAGGTATAAAATAACCACTTTTATCACTCTGATTTTTTATCAATTCCATGTGTCCTTGTTTGAGATAATCCAAGAGGACATCGTGATACACTAAACGCATGTTTGGATCACGTGCCAGTCGTTTCTCCAAACTGATGAGTCGACGTTCTGACATAGCATAAGAATCACCAAGACAATCAGGGGATTTTGAAAACGATAATGAGACAACGAATCTACCCGAATTTTCACGACGAACGGACGATGCAAAATTCTTCTCGCATTCCAACTCATCAGCAGTGAGTTGTTTTCCTACATCTGGAACGCTTTCCACTTCCCAAAATTTTCGAACTAACTTATCCAACGGTGATGTTAGACAAGTCATCAAACACGTTGAATTTTCTGAAGATTGAGTTAAAATAGGGGCTCTACCCATCAAAATATAACCGAAAACACTTTCCAAGGCCATCAAATAATTCGAATCAATTTCCACACGACCATTTCGGAAAATATGGGGCACTAATTCAGCTCCTATAATAGCGTCAATTTCGCTGGGAATGTGATAACTTTCATCAGCAAGTCGAAGACCAAACAAATTTGATAATTTAGAATTATCAATTTTACTAGTGGGAAGCTGTTCCATGATTTTTTCGACAACTAATGGTTCAATGGAAAATTTAACACTAGAATCGAGTCGAGATTGAAGCGTGACAAAAGTACGACCAAAAACTGATTGCGAATTTCCGCCAAAACCATTCACAATTAATTGGAAAGGAGAAATCGATAGTTGCAATTTACGACAAAGTTTACGAGTAATGAAATGACTTTGACTAGCTGAATCAACTAAAACTCTTATTTTGTGCAATCTACCTCTCTTATCAGGTACCTCGACTTGAGCAGTTGATAGTAGAACACTATACGGTGCCGACTTCGAATCGATAGAACAACAGGTAATAGTATTATTTTCTACCTTTTTCGCATCCGAATTTGATGACGAATTTGAAGCATTTCCGAAATGTAAAAGCGAATTATGCTTCTGACTACATTCCTCGCAGTTGGAAGAAGTACAATCTTTACTACGATGGGCTGGCGAGAAACATTTCAAACAGCAACCCTTCTCCTTAACAAAACGAAAACGGTCCCAAGGTGATAACTGACGAAAAAGACGACAATTGATCAATTTATGATTTGTCATCGAACATTTCAGACATTCTGATATTTTTACCGGTGATTTGGTCACTTGCGAATTCGATTGAACAACCAACACTTTGGATTTTGGTATTGGTTTCACTACTGGCTTGCATTGTTTAGACGATTCGTCATGCGGTAACGATTTAATCTGCCTTTCGATGAATGAAACAAAATCAGTATATGTGGGATCATCCTTAGTATGAACTGAAGCTTCAAATGCCTTTCGAGAAACAGGATCTAAAATTTTCAACGCTTGGAACAGAAATATTGCATCAGATACATCTTCACCTCGTAGGCGTTTTAAAGCAGTAATTGAACCACAGAACTGATCGACTATAGAAACTAAACCTGCACGAGACTCAGATTTTAGACAATTGAATTCGAAAATTTGTTTCAAGTACACATTTGAGAGTGAGCGGGGGTCATTGAACCGCTTAATTAATGCATCCCAAATAATTTCATAATTATTAGCAATAGGTGGTAGATGACGTGAAATATTAGCCGCTTCTCCAGATAGTTTGGACACCAGATATTGGACCTTTTGTTGATTTGGAATCGATTTGTTGTCATGAATCATGCATTTAAACATTTCGTAGAATACCGCCCATTTTGATTGATCTCCGTCGAACACAGGAATTTCAATTTTCGGTAAAATATTAGACGAATCCTTATTGGAAGATACAGGTTGAGCCGGGGTAGAAACACTAGGTACAACCTGACTGCGTTTTTTCAATTCACTAGCAATTGCTTCCATATGTTCGAACATTTCCATATGTGAACTACTAAATTTGGGTACAAATTCCGGGTCTTTTTCCATTTCAAGCTCCTGTATTTCCATTTCAACAGCTTCATAATCCTGAACAGTTTTAAGAGTGGAACTATAGAGAATTAGAAATTGTTTAGCACTAGCTTCTTCTTTTAAAGCCTTTTTCGACAAATCGAAAGTACGTTGAATACGATAGAAATATTGCTCAAGTTTAGCTCGTTTGAGCTTTAACTTCTTTTCACTCATGATTGGATATTGGAAAGGTCTTAATGATTTTCATTTACTAATTTTCGAATAAAATTACGAATGCAACAATGAACGATTTTCATTGATGATTCAAGCAAGCAAAATGATAATGTTAGTACAAATTGAACAGAGAAAGCTCAATAGACGAAGCAAGCTAAGCGATAACGTTATCAGCATTGCAAAGTAACGGTTCCGATCGGACAATAGAGATAAGAGTGAACCAACTTGATCGGCTCAATTCATAATGTACAAACAGGTTTGAACCCTAGCATGCACAAACGATTTACAATAAAATTGGATAAGTGCTTGCCAAATATTTGAATAAAAAATAGCCAATAAAATCTGGCCTGGTGGACCAGTGTAAACTCTAAGGTTCAACTTTAAGAAATTTATATTGATTTTAAATTGGTAATCAATAATTTTGATGTAAAGTGGACTGTATTGAATAGAAAAGAAACAAGTGATATCTCTACAGAAACAAGTACATGCAATGAATATATAAAAGAACAACTCACCGAAAATCTGCAGAGTATCTAATGTAATATTTATATTATTGAGCTTACAACTCCCAGGTAAGGTATTCAGGTGTCCCCGAGGTAGGAGATGAATCAAGGATGGTGAAAAGGCAAGCTTAATTGTCATCTACTGTTGGTAAATTCGGCTTCCATCATATAACGTTGCACATATATTTCTGACGAGATATTTACAATGTCTTTAAAGACTATAGATCGGTGAACTTTCCAATCGAAAAATAATAGTTTAAAACTTTCAACTAAAGGGAGTTTGGCAAACACTCTTCCAAACGTAGGTTTATGGTGTACGATTTAACATTAACGAAAAAATAATAATTTGAAGAACAATTTTCTTCTGGGAATGATCGACGAATAATAATTATCAATTCCCGACTCGAGGCAAGCTATTACTAAGCGAGACTGAACTGAAAGAAAAAACCCACCGGCTAGTGAGCGCGACGCACTCAAGTGAAAGAAATACGAACTGAACGAGGAGCGCGCGTCCAATTCAAAAACGAAAAATGAAAACTAGAGCTGGCTCCAACAGTATTGGTTTGCCTAACTAACAGACTACTTGGGAACACAATAAGTTTCGGTTGACGTGTGGGGTTCTTTGAACCTTTGGATCCTTGAATCCGTCCCTTCAAAAACAATAAACAATATCCTGAAAGTGACAGAATTATATTTACAACAGTCTCCAATTTATTGAAGGGTTCCCATACATATAACTCACTCTGTATTAAGGCTTAGAGTTTGAGGTAATATAGTTAATTTAATGAAATCATACAGAATGTGTTTATTCTTTCTTTTGAATTCAGTTTCAACTATTATACATAACATGTTCTAATGTTCAACAAAAAATAAAATAATGGGATACCTGTCTTTTGATATTACCTATATTTTGAATTGATGTCAAACTTGTGCTCATACTCTCTCAAAAATAAATAGGCCTACATTAAATTACATTTTAATGTTATTTTAATTACATAAAAATTCATTCATTTACATAATATAGTAAGTATAAAATGTTATATTTTGAGTAAAGTATGAAAATGTTTTTTCAATCCTGAATATTCTTCTTCTTTCTCGATCCCCTTCTCCATCATAGCGTAGGGTGGTTTGAAGATTGCTCGGCCCATTGTCTCCACTCCCCACGATCCTCAGCCAATCTTTTCATCTGCTGCCAGTTTTTACCCCTAGCAGCCCCCATTCTTTCGACATGGTTTTCAAACGTTATTCTTGGTTGTCCTCTTTGCCTCCCTCCAATAGGTTTCATTTCCCATATTTGTTTGGCCTTTCTCTCGTTTGTCATCCTTGTTACATGACCGAACCGTTTCAACTACCTTTCTTGCATTTTGCCAACCAGGGTTTCAATCTCCACTTCCTGCCTTATGACTTCATTCCTTATCCTGTCTCTTCTTGTTTTTCCCACAATCTTTCTAAGGAATTTTATTTCAGATACTCTGATTTTCTGGGCTTGCCTTTCAACAACTGGCCAGCTTTCTGTGCCATAGAGGATAGTAGGTACATACACTGCTTGGTATATTCTCTTCTTCGCCGTTTTACTGACTTCTCTTTTACCCAATAGAGTATTATTTATTGAATAAAATATATTATTGGCTTTTTTTATTCTATTCAGAACTTCACTGTCAATCCTTCCATCTCTTCTTATTTTGACTCCCAAGTAATCATATTCATCTACTTCTTTCATTTGTTTTCCTTCCAGAAAAAGTTCTATTTGCCAACATGCATTACTATTCATCTTTCCCAACATGCATTACTTTGCTTTTATCAATATTAAGCTGCATTCCTTTCCATTTCAGAATCTCATGCCATTCCTCTACTGTCCTTTTTAGTTTATTCTTACTGTCAGTTAAGAGTATCACATCATCTGCATACATGAGCGCTTGTATTGTTATCGGTCTCATTCTCCAATTTCCAACAACTGTTTTTGCAGTTCGAGCCTTACAAATTTCATTTATTTCATCCATTAGAACCACAAATAGCAATGGGCTTATACTATCTCCTTGTTTAACCCCTTGTTCAATTGGAAATTCTTCTGACAGTCCACCATTCAGTCTTATGATGCCCTTTGGGTTGTGATAGACAGCTTTTATTGCTTTTCTCAGCTTTGATGGTACATTTTTTGCTTCTAGCGCTTTCCATATATCCTTTCTTGGCACTGAATCAAACGCTGCCTTTATATCCAAGAAGGCCACATACAAATTCCTTGACCTTTCTATATTCTTTTCCATCACAGTCCTGAGAGTGAAAATGTGGTCCTGTGTTTGGCGCCCAGGTCTGAAAGCTACTTGCTCATCCTCTAGAAGATTCTCTACCACTTTTCTGAGTCGGCTTTCTAGAATTCTAGTATACATCTTATAAACCACTTAAGAGAGGCATATTGGGCGGTAATTCTCACATTCGCATTGATTACCCTTTTTGAATATTGGGATTATGAGATTGTATTCCCAGTCCTTTGGAATTATTCCTTCATCCCAGATCTTTCTGAATAGTAACCATATCCATTCGATCAACAAATTTCCTCCATTTCTGGGAATATTCCATCCAACCCTGAAGCTTTATTCAATTCCATCTTCTTCACAGAGTTTATCACTTCTTCTTGAGTAATTTCTTGACATACCTCCAGATTTTCCTGATTTTCATCAATTCTTTGCTGCTCATCTTCTCCTGCTCCCTCCTCAATTTCTTTTCTGAATTTCTCCTCAACATATTATTTCCATACTTTTAATACCTCCTCCTGTTTACTAATTAGTACAGCATCCCTATTTTTTATGTTTTTTACTGGTTTTACTCTTCTTCCTCTCAGTCCCTTAACAATGCTCCAGAACTGCTTGCGATTTTCAGTGTAAGTTGCTTGAATCTTTTCTCCAAATTCCTCCCACGATTGACACTTTGTTTCTCTCACGATCCTTTTGGCATTATTCCTTTTCTCTACATATATTCGTCTGTTTTCCTCTGACTGAATCTCCAAGTATCTTCGCCAAGCAAGTTTTTTCTCACGCACTGTTTTCATCACCAAGTCATTCCACCATCTAGTCCTCTTCAACTTGGTATTTATTGTTGTCTTACCACACGTTTCTTCTGTTGCTTTTAACATTGCTGTTTTCAAACATATCCATAGTTCTTCCACTCCCATTTCCTCATGTCTTCTTAGCTCTTCCAGATGTTCCCTTATTTTTCTCTATATATCTCTCTCTTCTCTACCTCCTTAAATACTTCTATTTTCAATCTTGAAAACTTTTTGTTTGCTTGTTTTATAAAAATCCGAAATCTTACATCCATAACCAGCAGCCTATGATCAGTACTCAATTCAGCTCCCCGAATAACTTTGACATCTAGTACTCTTCTTCTCATTCCAGGTCCATATATGAAATAGTCAATGACACTTTCAGCATCTCTACCCTCTGCCAAGAATGTAATTTTATGGATATGTTTGTGATTATACCAGGAGTTTCCTACCAGCATATTGTTTTCAGTACAGAACTCTATTAACCTCTTTCCATTTTCATTTAGAGTCTGTTCTCCCCCGTGAGGACCAATGGTATCATGTGATCGATTTTGGTTACAACCTGTTCTTGCATTTAAATCACCAGCTATTATTTATTACCTCTCTGTTCTTATCGTTTGCTTTAGTTGTGACCCTTTGTAACTCACTGTAGAAGCACTCTTTGGTGAGTATATCAGCATCCTCAGTCGGAGCATCAGCAGAGACAATAGTTATCTTGATGTTCAGGTCCAAATCAGCTGTTATTATTCTGGAGCCAACAGCTTCCCAGTCACTCAATCTGTCACTCACTTCCGGGGTCATTACCAAGCCTACTCCTTCCTTTGCTCTTTCCTTTTGATCAACTCCTGAATATAGCAGGACATATCCATTCTCTAGCTCCTTCCTACCATTTCATTTTCGTTTAACCTCACTCAGTCCCATCACAGCAATCTTGTACTTCTTCATCTCTTCAACAAGTTCATTTTCTTTCCCAGTCAGTGTTTTAACATTCCAGCATCCAAATCTAAATTTTATCTTATCCAATTTGTTCCATTTAGTTCCTGTCCAATTTCCGAGGCTCTTCATGTTTCTTTGAATCCAAGTTAACCCGACGTGTGGGGGATTAGCCCAACGACATCTTCTTCCTTGTCTGACTCCTACCCTTCGACCTGTCCGGCTTGGGAGGCCCTGCTGGTAGTTACACTACCGCCGGCATAGCTCTTGGGGTCACAGGAGTACACAAGCCCCTCCACCACGACAAGGTGTTGTGCTCCCTAGGAGGGGCAATCCTGAATATATGAGCAATAAATTATCAATAATAATAAATAAGCAAAAATGTTGTATTTTCAACTTGTTTAAAAACTGAAATTATTGTGTAAGATGATTGATATCAAATGAAAAAAAATTGTTATTTGTTTACTGGCACTGATAGATACTTGACTCAACTCTTGTACATTCAGTGGATCGATGAGGTTGAAGGGGTCTTCATTAACATGTAGGCTCCACACAAACTGTGCAATTTATTAACGATTATGGACGTTCTTAGGCTTGACTCACTTTAGTGAAACAGTCAGAACGATCCCAGTAACTGCTTCAACGATTCTGATTGGTTGGCATAAGCATTCGTGGGTGAGATGGAAAGGTCAAGGAAGAATTTATAAAAGCAACTACTCTCTCCAGTATAGTGGTCCAGAGCAACGAACTGGGATGTTCAGAACAGGGTTCATTGTGGCTAAGAAGTTGAGAGGAGCCCT
Source organism: Nilaparvata lugens (assembly GCF_014356525.2). Lineage (NCBI taxonomy): Eukaryota > Metazoa > Arthropoda > Insecta > Hemiptera > Delphacidae > Nilaparvata > Nilaparvata lugens. The sequence continues at coordinate 45,362,196 of NC_052507.1, forward strand.
GATGGAATTTGAAGCATCAAATGAGAGAATGTGTCGAGTACGCCTTAAGGGGAAATTTAGAAATGTTTCTGTTCTTTCAGTCCATGCTCTCACGAACGAGAAAAATATTGCTGAAAAAGAAGTATTCTATGAACAATTGGAAGAAGTTTGTGCTAAAATATCTAATTATGATCAATTGATCATTATGGGAGATTTCAATGCCCAGATTGGAAAGGAAAATTACTTACAGCAAGTGGCAGGAAACTGTACTCTGCATGAAAAAACAAATGAGAATGGGTTTCTTCTTGGTCAGTTCACCATCAGAAATGACATGCAAATTAAGAGCATTCAATTCCCACATAAGAGTATTCATCTTGGAACTTGGAAATCACCAGATGCAACAACAATCAATCAGATTGATCACGTGATAGTTGCTGTAGGGGACCTAATTGTGACTCTGACCATTTCATTGTGAAGACAGTAGTGAGACAGAGACTGTCAATGGCGGGTAAACAAAAGGTTATGCCTATAAGATGAGATGTTACATTTCCATTAATATACAAATAAACAATCTAATCAATAAAATGTACATAATATTCTGTTCTGAACAAAGCTCAGGCTAGAGCTACCAGAGGACTGTAATTTACTATTTAAATTATCAAATACAAACAAGGGCCAAAATTTAATCTTCAATTTGAGCCAGGTTATTTGTACAGTTAAACTCTGCATTAATGAACAATAAAAAAGAGCAAAAAAACTTACCAAATTTATTCCAATCTTGACTACTTGCCCTTCGAAGCCTTTATTGGGTGTTTTGGTCAGGTTCAGGGTGGGACTAAATCTGGGAATAGACAGGTTCTTGCTTACGGGCTGCCTTTTCGTTGATTCTGCGTTCAACTTGCAGGTTATGCACTGTGTTTTGAACAAAGCTCAAACTGGATTCTTTATAAATTCAAATCCGATTCAAATTAATTCAATTCAATACTATTTATGCTGTTATATTCATAATTCACACACACAACACTCAAACAATTTACAAGAAATTTCTGATCGAGAATTACATGACAGACAAACACAAATTTGGTCTTGCAAAAAAATGGGCTGACGAAACAAGACAGAGAAGACTTACAAAAACATCCACAATGCCAAGCAGCAGGACGGTCTGCGCTGGCGCAAACACAAGCCTGCTATTGGCAGAACTACAGTCTGTAGCGGCATTCTGGCACTACAATTCGAGTTCTCTGGCCAGACCATACCCCCGCCTCTGAAAAACTATTTTTCAGCCAAGTTACAAAAACTGAAAAAACCAAGGAAGGAAAAATCCAGACATGCCAAAAAGAACAAAACACCAACACCAAAAAACAACACAAAAGAAAAAATGCAACAATCACAACAACTATTGAGTTGGGAGTGGATATAATTTTGTTACTGGTCTTTCATAAATACCAGTTTTTAGGCGAACACTCGCCACTCAAACCTTGCCGTCACTTCCCGGAAACACTTGTTCAATGACACCCAGTGGCCACTGCAATGGAGGTGTGTTTGGTTGGTCAACTACCACAACCGTTCCCACACCGATAGAAGTGGGTGATTTCAACCATTTTTTACGACTTTGAAGTTTGTGCAGGTACTCTCTTCTCCATCGGTTCCAGAATGATTGAATAAGTTGACTGACCAATTCATACCTGGTGAGATGATTCACAGGGACACTGTCCACGTCCTGCATGGGAAACGATTTCAATGGTGTTAGAGTCAAAAAGTGCACTGGTGTTCACGTGGATCCTCACTCTGTACACACAGTGGGCGGGAATTCAGGACACCTTCAATCTGCACCAATACAGTGTTCAGTTCCTCATAGGTGAGAAGTTGATTGCCAATTACTTGGAACAGATGCAACTTTACAGATTCGACATTTGCCTCCCACAGACCTCCAAAATGTGGCAAACCAGGGGGAATGAATTTCCAATCAAATTTGTGTTCGGCGAGTTGACTAGTCAATGTGGTTTGAAACTCGGACAAGTTCAAAAGTTGAGATATTTTTCGCAACTTTTTCTTGGCACCTACAAAATTAGTACCACAATTGGAATACATCACACAACAGGGTCCACAATGTGACAAAAAAACGATGAAACGCAGCTAAAAACACGGGCGTTGATAGATCCGATACCAACTCAATATGTACCGCCTTTGTTGCCATACACACAAACAGACAAATATAGGCTTCCAAAACACAAGGATTACGACGTCTTGTCATAGTAATATGCAGAGGACCAGCGTAATCCACACCACAATTTTCAAATGGTTTGCATTTTGACACTCGACAAGCAGGCAGGTCACCCATTTTCGGTATAATTGCATTATTACTAGGTCAAATATGGAAACAACGATTACACTTAAAGACACAAATATGAATAATAGAGCAAGCAGACAGTATCCAGAATTTCTGTCTGATCATGGACAACAATAACAAAGGTCCAGCATGACAATTCTTCTTGTGATGATAATCAATTAACATCGATACGAAAGTGTCAGATTTTGGTAAGATCATCTGATGACAAGTCTCAAATTCAAGTCCAGCATGAGACAAACGACTGCTGACGTGAATCACACCTTTATCAATGAATGGAGACAGGCAACGTAGGCACATAGAACAATCTTCTCCCTTCTCTAATTGCACAAATTCAGATTAAAAATGTATCTTCTGTACCACTTTACATAGATACCTCTCAGCAACATCGAAATCTGATTCTTCTGATTGGGGTAAGATTCGTAAGAATTTGAGAACAAGAATTACAATTCTCAAAAGACGACCATAATCCGAACAATGACCAATCAATGAATATATTGCATTGCTGTTACAATCAGGAGATTTTGTGACTGTCAACACTGACGGTTTTTTCGCCTCTGATGGATCCACTATCTCTTCCATTTGAGTTCAAACGGGCCAATTGCATTCGTCCTCTGCTATCCATGATGGACCTGAGAGCCACAATGGAAAGTTCACAAGCTCAACTGGTGATAAACCTCTAGACAAACAGTCAGCGGGATTTTCAATTCCGGCAACATGCATCCACCCCTGTATACAAGAACCCTGTATTTTTGTGACGCGATTACCAACAAAAGTTTGCCATTTCACGGATGGAGCATTAATCCAACACAAGGTGACTGTAGAATCAGAGAGTGCAACAATACGAGGCACATGACAACGTTCACTAATAATAGTGACTACTGAATTCATGAGTTCTGCCAACAAGAGTGCCGCACACAACTCCAAACAAGGTATTGAAACAACTTTAGATGGTGCTACCTTGGACTTTGAACACAATAATACAACTCTTGGCTCCTCGCTCTCATTCTGCGACTTCACATAGATAACTGCACCAAAACCAGACAATGATGCGTCACAAAAACCAATCAAACTGATGTGAGAATCCTGAAACAAACCAACGTGACGTGGAACAGCAAATTTCAACAATAGAGGCAACTCTTTTTGACAATTCTCCCAAAGAGTGCATATAGACTCAGGCGGCTTCTTGTCCCAATCCACTCCTAATTTCCACAGTTTCTGGACAAGACACTTTAGAAACAACATAAACGGTGACAAGAGACCAAGTGGATCATAGATACGAGCCATCACTGACAGAATAGAACGCTTAGTAGCGACGACCTCACCACTCTTGACTGAAAACTGAAACAGATCAGTACTAGGTTGCCAATTCAATCCCAAGATAGCCAAGGAGTTGTCTGCTTCGAAATCCTTGTACAAAAACTATTTCTCTTCCTCCGAGAATTTCTCCAACATTGATGGTGAATTTGAAGTCCACTTTGTGAGCGAGAAACCTCCTCCCTCAAACTGCTGCTTGGACTGACAATACAGCTCTGCGGCCTCTGACTCTGTGGCGACAGATATGACTAAGTCGTCCATGAACATGTCTCCTGGTATTCTCACCTTGGCTGCTGGAAAACGATTTCCATCCTCCTCTACAAGCTGGTGGATGGTGTGAAGCGCCAAATATGGAGAGCTTGAAACACCGAATAGGCATCGACTTGTGCCCGTGGATTGTTATAGCGGGTCAATAATGCCTGCCAAATTATTTGATAATTGTTAGCCAATGGTGGCAAATGACGACAAATATTTGCTGCTTGTCCAGTAAGTCTACTTACAAGATATTGGACCTTCTGCTGATCATTCAAATTCTTGTTTTCATGTACCAATGCCTTAAATAGTTCATAAAACACTGACCATTGAGTCTGGTTCCCATCAAATTTCGGAAGGTTGATTTTAGGCAGTACCGACTCGGACACGACCGGCTGTGAACTAGCTGCTGTAGCTGCCGAAGATTGAGCAATAGCGACAGTCGCCTCTTTCTGTTTGAGAGTGTTAGCCACTACTTCAATATACTGAAACAGATCTAGGTGTGAGTCGTTGAATGCTACAACATGATCTTTATTCAACTCAAGTTCCAACTCATTAACCACTAATTCTGTCTTTTCATAATCCGAAATGGTCTGAGACACCCGAGGATACAAGATTGAAAATTGCTCAGCAACTTTTGGATCAGAGACATTTTCAGACAGGTCATAAATTCTTTGCAATCTGGCATACAATTGTTCCAGTTTAACGCAATGCACCCTGATTTGTTTCTGTAATTTTTCCTCCATCTTGAACTCATACACAAAACAATTCAGCCCTGACAATACAAACAACAGACAATAAAACAAGAATGAGTTCAAAACTAGATGAAAGGAAGAATCACAAGTTAGTAAGTTATCAAAGTTAAACTTTGATTATCAATTCACAAGATAAGTTATTGCTGAAAACAAAACTATATGATTAGATAATGTTCTTCCAACAACTCACAAACAAACAATAACTTGTTGAATTGAACAAACAAAATCATGCTGGTGATTAACCTTCACTAACATGTATAAAAAATGGACAATACAAATTCCAACAAACAAACAAATTCCTGAAAAAGAGCACAATGAGCCTAGTTTTAGGAAATTATAATTTTAACTGAAATAAATTTAATTTCAGACAAATACAAATTGACAAGAAACCTTGCTCTTAGAACAAGGCTACAACAAACTTAAGTTGAGCATGGATCAGACCATTCTCAACATGTCAACATTGGACAAATATGAAACTTCTTAAATCCAATGTGTGTGAATAAATCAACAAATTACAAATTTAAATTTATCCGGCCCAGAGGACCATAAAATGTTCTGAACAAAGCTCAGGCTAGAGCTACCAGAGGACTGTAATTTACTATTTAAATTATCAAATACAAACAAGGGCCAAAATTTAATCTTCAATTTGAGCCAGGTTATTTGTACAGTTAAACTCTGCATTAATGAACAATAAAAAAGAGCAAAAAAACTCACCAAATTCATTCCAATCTTGACTACTTGCCCTTCGAAGCCTTTATTGGGTGTTTTGGTCAGGTTCAGGGTGGGATGAAATCTGGGAATAGACAGGTTCTTGCTTACAGGCCTTTTCGTTGATTCTGCATTCAACTTGCAGGTTATGCACTGTGTTTTGAACAAAGCTCAAACTGGATTCTTTATAAATTCAAATCTGATTCAAATTAATTCAATTCAATACTATTTATGCTGTTATATTCATAATTCACACACACGACACTCAAACAATTTACAAGAAATTTCCGATCGAAAATTACATGACAGACAAACACAAATTTGGTCTTGCAAAAAAATGGGCCGATGAAACAAGACAGAGAAGACTTACAAAAACATCCACAATGCCAAGCAGCAGGATGGTCTGCGCTGGCGCAAACGCAAGCCTGCTATTGGCAGAACTACAGTCTGGCATTCTGGTGCTACAATTTGAGTTCTCTGGCCAGACCATATTCAAAAATACAATATATTAAATTTACTACAAAAATAAATAAATTGCATTTCTTCAGAAATTAACCTTCTCAACTATGGAAACCCATGTTCTAGAGCAGGTTTAGTAGTAATACAATTAAATTTAGAGTGGGGGTGCAAATACATTGGGTAAGTGAGCTCACATATTGTTCGAAATTATCTTTTTTATATTATGTCTTCCAGTTGTTGTGATCCAGTTTTTAACGGCACATTCAAATTTTCTTGAGTTTTCTATTATGTTAATGTGTACAGGAAGTAAATTGTGGAGTTTTGGTGCTAGGTGGTTGAAGTGTCATTGGTATGTTGCCTTCCTAGCAACATTCACAATAAGAAGGCTTCAATTTCTTATGTTGTGACAGTGGTTTCTTTTTTGAAAGCTTTCTGGGTTTTCGTGTAGTCTGCAAATAATTTCTAGGGAGAAGAGTTGTCTTGCATCCATCACACCAAATTCATTGTAGAGCTGGTCTGACGGATAACAAGGTGGCTTCTGCTTGATGAATATAATTATTAGTTTTTTCACTTTTATGCTCTCGGTAGTAAAAAATAGAAAAACTCTCTAGGGAGGAAAAGTGACTCCATTTAAATAACATGGGAAGCATCTCTATTTTAAAAACTTACATTTGAAATATGTTAGAAGGTCTAAGCTCAGATGAGGAAGCATAATAGAGGTGTCTGTCATTGAATCAACTGAATTCAATACCACAACCAGAGATTTTATCAACTCATGAAATAATTATATGTTTGTATGATATTATATACTTACTATTAGTAGAGGATAAAAATTTATACAAATTTTAAAATATTTTATTCTATTCAAAATACCAGCCAACATATATTTTTCATCTGCAATTCAAATCTGAACCGCATGATCTGGAGTCAGCCATTTTTGATAGCCGCTCAGCTGATAATTGTTATAACTTTTGCCGATAGATAGTGCAATTGGCAGTGCCAATCAGACGACCGGGTTTTACGTTTTAGATTCTAGGTTATGTTGTTAGGAAACATTGTCACCAATAACATAAGTTATTAAAATGATTTGATTTGCAGTTTCTATAAAAAAACGTCTATGGAGGAAAAATGTTGTGTACATCACGAGCGAAAAATACTTTTATATATGTACATATGTATAATAGATATACAAATAACTATTTTTGCTTCTTCTATAACTCCAGTTAATAGGTTTCTGAATTTTCTGTAATATTGGTGTAGTTGCAAATTTGATGTATTATTTCTACATTGTGAAGTTTATCTCTTCTCCTTATTGATGTTATTATTCCCACTCATATACATGGCTTGATTTTCTTCTCTCTATGTGGAACGAAGTAAGCTTTCTTCATTCTTTCATGTGCTTATTCATTATAGTGACAAACTCTTTCAATGCGCCATCAGTACTATCCTACATGTGAATGGAGTCCCATGTTTCTTCCACAAGCAGTGATGAAAACTTGACTTTGATTACCTCAGATTAATAAAGGAAAAAAATTTGAACTTTTTAGTAACAGATGGTGTTGAAGAAGTATGGACAAAGCTAGCCAAAAGCCAATGGCCTGAAGGAAGCAGCAAATGAAGCAATTGGTCAGAAAAGATGGAAAAGGAATGAGGGATGGTACAATAATGAGTGCAGAGAAGCAATTAGAGAGAAAAATGAAGCCAGAGCATGATACAACGAGAAACAAGAAGAAATTATGAAGACTGCAAGGAAAAATGCAGAATTGCCAATAGAACACACAGGACAAAGAAAAGAGAAGCTTTGAACAAACAGTGAGAACAAATTGAAAGCTTATATAAACAGAATGAGATGAAAAAGTTCTATAGAGCAATGGAAAAAATAAATAAAGAATATAGACCAAGAATTATTTCCTGCAAAGACAAAAGTGGAAGAGTTGTGAATGGAGAGATGGGCAGAGCATTTCAGAGAACTGTTAACAGTAACTGATACCAATGAGGAGAATGTACATAAAGGAACAGGGGAGCCACGTAGTATTGAAGTGGAGTTTGTTGCAGGGCCAACATTAGAGGAGACAGAAATGGCTGTGAAGCACCTAAAGAATGGAAAGGCAGCTGGACAAGATAATATACCGGCAGAAATGATGAGCATGAGCTGATTAGTATGATATGGAGAGGTATGCCTCAAGATTGGAACATAGGTATAATATGTCCAATTTATAAAAAAGGTGATAAACTGGATTGTAATAATTATCGTGGAATAACTATCCTCAGTGTAGCTTATAGAATTTTATCAAGTACTCTTAACAACAGAATTAAGGCCTACACAGAACAAGTGCTTGGAGAATATCAATGCAGGCTCTGACCAATTGACAACCCATCTGAGCAACATTAGATGGCGATCTGCAGAAAGAGAAAGAGGTATCAAGGAAGAGGAGTTTTGTCAGCTATCAAGAACGTTGCCGGTACACTAGTTAAAAAATCAATTGACATTCTACCAGTTGAACTTCATATCTCCAGCTATCAGTACTGCGGGCCAGGAACAAAACTTGAAAAGCAATTAGCAATAGGTGATCCAGGAATCCACAAACTTGATCAAGCCTGCAAGGAGCATGATATTGCCTATTCAAGGAGTGCTGATATGGCAAGCAGAGTGGTAGCTGACAACATCTTGGCAGAGCGAGCTTGGAGTGTAGCAACATCTTCCGACTCTGGATTGGCAGAGAGGGCAGCAGCACTACCAGTCACCAACATCATGAAGGCTAAGGCAAAGTTTGGTGGAGGAGCAAGAAGTCATAAGAAGAATTCCAGGAAAGATCTGAAACGTTGACATTGTCCAAGAAAGGTAAAGGTATTTTATCTGAGATGTCAACTGAGGATGGGAAACAGAGCACACCGCCATCAATGCAGAAGACAGTTATTGCTCTGCCTGACCGGGCACTTACCAATGCAGACCTCTACAAGTATGAGAGGCGGCAACTCTATTGGATGTGGAGGCGGCAATGTCTCCCATGGAGGGTGGTCCAGAACCTAGAAAAATAGATAAAAGGAGTGCAAATGCAAAATGTGTCATTCAACATTCAACCTCTATGAGGTTAACATCAAGAAGCATTAACTATCTGAAGGAAAGAGGCTGTCAAATAAGACAACATTAGCAATGGGAGTTTTGTATGTGACAAGGAATGGACCTTCATTGGACACCAGTATCATTGGCTATAAATACCACTCTCATACCCCCTATACCACACACTTCAATGGCAACGATGAATTGAGGATACCAATCCAGCAACAGGACATTTACACACTACCATCTGAGAGCTATCTACATCTAGAGTATACAGTGCTTGGAGCTGCTGGTGCTGCTGTGGGTGGAACACCATGTGTGTCTGGATTCTTTGCCAATCTGTTTTCAGAGATAGGTTATGAAATCAATGGTATGGAGGTGGACAGCATACATAATCCAGGTATCACCAGTCTGATGAAGAATGCTATGGCATTTGAACAAGATGGAAGGGACTGGCTACAAGTTTAGCTCAACCACTTGTTTTGCCAATTCTGCTGCAGATGGTACAAAAATTTATGTACCTCTATGATACCTGCTGGGCTTTGCTAAAGACTATAGACAAATTCTACTGAATGTGAAACAAGAGCTGGTGTTGAGATGTAGCCCTAATTTCAATGACTGTGTGAGTGCTGCTGGCGCCAATGTTACAATCACAAAGTTTTTGTGGAGAATGCAGTACTTAGAAGTGGCTGATGATGTAAAACTGTGCCTGCTACAGATTGTTCAGGATGATATGTCAATCAGTATGCCATTTCGTCATTGGGAATTTTATGAGTACCCAACCTTGCCACAAACTACAAAACATAAATGGACTGTCAAGTCAACAACTCAGCATGAAAAGCCACGCTACATTGTAGTTGGCCTGCAGACTTCAAGACGAGGTCTAGCAGCAGCTAACAGTTCAAAATTTGACAAGTGTAGTATGTAGTATGAGTGTTTTTAAACAAGAAATACTACCCATATGAGAGCATTGATGGCGATGATAATCGCATCTACAACATGTTTGCAGCTTTCAATGGAGTCTACAATCATGATAATGCTTGCTCAAGTAAACCTCTGCTTGAGAAAGGTGCTATGAGCACTGATTTTATAATTTTGTTTGTGTTTGATTGCTCCCGCCAAAATGAATCACTCAAAACTGGAAGTGTTGATGTGAAGATTGAGTTTCAAGCTACTGCCAACATCGCAGCAGATACACGTGCCTACTGCCTGATGATTCATGAAATGGTTAAAGAGTACCGACCATTGACTGGTCTTGTACAATCAGCATAGAGATAATATAAAATACCTATGACAGGCGTTGTGTAGCTCATTCTCACTTGGAGCGCTGAGTGATACAGTCATGTTCAAGTCAGCTACTGTTACCTTCTCCCTTAGGGAAGATGGAGAGGTTAGTGAGGGGGAAGATGTTGTAGGATGTGTCCTAGACAAACCATTTATGAAGGATGCCTCTACTGTATTGAGATTGTATTGCGGAAAACGTTAGCAGTGATGGAGAACACAGAAATCAGGATGAGTATATAACATTTACACCGAGAAGAGCTGCCAACATTTTCGGTCCACTACCACTCTACCTGATAAACTTTCAAGGATTTGAAGGACTGAACAATGACTTCATTGTAAAGGAGATGGCTGTACTGGAGCGTGACGATAATCATCATGTGACAACTCGTCACTACTTTTTCAAGCCGCCCTACCCAGAAATGCTGTTGAAAACGAGTGTAGTGCAACAATTGTCTACAGCAAGCAGAACATGGGCTGCGATGGTCGGGCAAAGGAGCTGGCCAACAACATCTTTCCTACACAGCTCTGAAACTGATTGTTTGCGACATAGTTGGACGATGGCTGGGTGACAACCTGGGACAACCAATCAAGATATTTGTCTATGGCTATGAAACTATCACTCTGTTGGACAAACTGCTACAGCTGGACAATAAGGAAAATATAGAGTACCTACATTGATTTAACATTGCCTTATGTCTACTATAAGGTGCCCAACTGGAAGATATGATAAGGACTAGTACTGGAAAAGGAGTCTATTGCCCAGAGCATTACCTACTCGACTGCGTTGAGACTGTGAGGATGAAGCTGGCTGGAACACAGAGAAGCAGCATGGATACACCACCATTCTGTGCACTCAATATTGTGAGCATAACTCATGATTGGATCATGAAGGCCATGCTTGAAGATGGATATTTTTGCCGTGTCCTTTTCATGTCAATAAATAATCATTTAATCTAATTTACTGTCTAATCATTCACTTTTACCCCCATCACCTTCATTCTAGACTATATATACAAGTGGAGACTTTTGGCTCCTGGACGTCAGTCTATTGCTAGCTGTCTGTTAATATTGTGCAACTCCATAGTTAATGAAATGAACACTGTTAATAGTGTTAATTCTAATTTTATCTGACTGTAGTTTCGTGGCCAGTCACATTTTCATAATTTGCACAGGTAAAGCCACGAAACTTCAGTCTAGTGCTCAAGTAGAATTAACAATATAAACTGTTTTCTTTCTTCTCATCAGTTAGGCCTATATAGTTGTGCTCCTCAGAATAGAACACATTCTTCAAATATAATCAGCATTTTCCGGATTAATAATGGCTTCTTTACTATGTTACAGGACACCATTAAAGAGTACAATTTACCACTAGAAGAAGTATCTGTCGATGACATTCTAGAAGCTCAGAGACGAGAACAGGAATCAAAACACCAACATGAAAAGTTAATAACAAAAACACTTAAAGATAGAGGTCTAACTTATGCACCTGATCTAGGTCATGACGATTTATTCTGAATAATAAATTATGGCTTACTTTATGTCATATTTTATGTGCCGCTGCACTTATCAATTATTTTAATGAATTATGTTGTACATTAAAAACATGTTTTGTGATGTGTACCATATTTATTCGCTATATCTTGTTGGACAATAAAGGTCTTGAAGATGCTTTGAAATATTTATTGGCATTATGGATATCCAAATTATTAGATTATTTTTAATTTGTTCGGTATCTTGCAATAATAATAATTCATTATGTGCATTCGTATCTGACGGCATTTACTATACCCTGTAGCTTCACACTTCGACTTGCTTTAATTAAAAGAATTTTTGTTCTGCTGTCTGCCGAGCAGAAAGAGAATACCATTAAGGCTGTGCAAAGGCTAAAAATAAACTTTCTACTTGTGATATTTTTCCAAGTTTTTTGATTTTTATATCATCAAGCTATCAAAATGAATAAGTTTTCTCAGGAAAAAATTTTTTCCGATCATTACTTTTCGAAATATGAGCGTCTGAAGTTTGACCTTTTGGGGCAGAACATTTCAAAAATTCGGTAATATCAATGAGATTTAGAGGATGGATTCTTCATGGTATTGTTGATCTATTGAAACAAAAATTTTCTGAGAAAATATCAATTTTTGAAAAAGTTATTCAATTTACCAAAAAAAACTCAACTAAAAGTTATTTCTGGTTATTTTTAGTAAATTGAATAACTATCTTAAAAATTTATATTTTCAGAAAAATTTTGTTTTACTAGATCAACAATACATGAAGAATCTATCCTCTAAATCTCATGGATTTATCTCTTACCAAATTTGAAATGTTTTGTCCCAAAAATTTAAACTTTAGGCACTCATATCTCAAAAAGTAGCCTAATGATCAGAAAAAAAAATGTTTTCCTGAGAAAACTTTTTCATTTTGATAGCTTGATGATATAAAAATCGAAAAACTTGAACAATGAGTTCACTCATTGGCTGAAAAGTATAAACACTCCCATAAGAAATATGATATTATTTGCATTCGTGTTTGTTTTCTAAACATTTTTTCATATGGAATGGACCAAGGCCCCTTGCACCCTTCAGTCTACGAGCGTTGCACTTATTCCTTAAGGATGCAAAAAAGGGGACTGGCGAAGTTTTTAGTGTTGAATATAATGCATGTATTTAAATGTTGGAGCAGATAGTGCTCCACTATTCGTCATAATTTAATTGCATTTAACGCTCACAAGCTTCAAGGAACATTCACCACTCCGCTAATTTTGAAGCTTTGCACCCTAACCCACACACAATGTATAGTGTAAAATGGAGGTAATTGATTTTGTTTGTAGTTAGTATATGAATATATATAAAGTAGGTCCTATATGAATAAATAAATAGTGAACCTTTAGGATGATATGTTTTTGAGAAGGTGAGATCGAATGAAGTTGGAATGATGTACTTAAATTAATTTTATTGGATACAATTAATCATAAAAGTAGAATTATCTGCAACCAAAATCAAGACATTGATACTATAAGTGCAAAAAAGTATAAAGATGAAAAGCCAAAATTTATTGTTTTATAAAAATAGACGTTTTTGTATTTGTTACTTTAATCTAACTTGCTACCCAACATAATGAATGATTTTAAACATAAGTTTTGATGGAGCAAAAATCTTATAACTTTATGACAAATAAAATGTTTAATAATACTAAAATTCAAGTACTCTTAATACTTTAAATAATATATTAAATAAAGCTAAAATGAATAACACAAATGCAAGGGGCAAGCTTATTTTCAAAACTAACTATACTTTTAACACTATAATATCCTCCTTTTATTTGAAATTACTTAAAAATGTGGATATGGTAAGCTTTTTGCGAGATGAGACAAAATAATTCAAGAAAGATCAATTTAAATAAAAAAATCAAATGTTCAGTTCTATTCGCTGCAATAGTTCTAAAATATTTTTCTTAGTTGAAAATTCAACACAGAAATACCTCAAGAGTCTAGGATCATCAATCAGAATAAAATTGAATGAATTCTAAGCAATCGTTGAATTTCAGGATGAAATCTCGTTAAAATAATTCTTCAATAAAAACATCAACTCTCACTCAAAAGTGGGTATTAATCGATGATTATAAATTATTTTTGAATGAAAGCTTTGATATGGTTTGACGATTTCATTTTCAAATGAGACCTTCAATTCTTCTGCCTCAAATTTCAAAAAGATTCAACAATACCTTATTTTATAAGTTACAACAAATAAACTAGACATGAACAACAATCAGCTGGCTGAAATACAGATCTTAGGTCTCTAAATTTTGAATTTATTGTATTTCAGTCGGGGTCACTAGTTTGGAAAATTAATTCACAAATTTGAAAGATTGATAAGATTATCTATTACAGTAAACAATACTTTCGAGCATAGGGTATCCATGCAAAATATACATATGTCATTATTACATGCTTAAAAAAGTAAAAAATCAGAGCAACAAATAAATCCTTTTAGAATAGTACAGAACAATCCACCCACACACGAATAGGAAACTATTCCAAAGTCTTAACTTGAAACAAATTTATTACAATGTGTCTTTTTAGTCGAGGATCAGATTCTCAAATGTGATGTGAAATGATAATTCGATTACATGGAAGTGGGAGACCAAAAATTCATTTCTCGGAGTTGTGATGGTTTTGCTTTGTACGTGGGAGATGAAGCTTTCTCTTTGTTGATGTTCAGCAGTTCAAGGCTTTCTTCCAAATCTGGAATGATCGGAAGGTCATCCGTTCCAGAGAAAAGTTCTTCTTTTGATCCATTTCTACTAACAATGTTCATGAGCCAGCCTTGCTTGTTTTGACCATCACATGCAGCCACCGGACCACTCCCGAATTTGATGTCTGATTTCTGTAGCATCTCGTTTGAGCCTGCAACACAGCAAAATATACCAAACAATAAATTAAATAAAAATATTATGCAAACAGTGGAAAAGAAATTGTTTTGGTTTCCAGTACTTGATAAAAGAATCATCATATCACATGATTGAATAAGATTAAATTTATTGTTACTGTAAGAGCTCCACAGTGTTTAAGAGTTTTAAAAATATTGTTCAAATGAAACTATATGTATACAGATTTTATTTGCGGATAGAACCTCTTGAAAAATAAAAGATGAAAATATAAATAACAATACATACAAGTTAAATAAATTAGGGACCAGTAATATGAAGCTTGGAAATGACTAATATCATAGAGAAACAATAGTGTAAGTAGATATCCCATGGTATAGGGCGTTTATGTCGCAACTTTTACTGTTATCTCAAGCCGATTACTGTCGATTATTGTCGAATTTTACTGTTTTGTTGGGGTGAGAGTATATGAAAGGCACAATATGAGAGACTACCAGCGTCATAAAGCTTCACAGGAAAGAACTATGTGGACTATCGGCTTGAGATAACAGTAAAAGTTGCGACATAAACGCCCTATACCATGGGATATCTACTTATGCTATAGTTTCTCTATGCTAATATGCAGCAATAAGGTTCCTAAGCACCGGACATTTAAAGCACGGCAGGCTATGTAAAATGTTCTAGGTATGTAAATTTGATCCAGTCAGATTCAAGCTTCAGAGTTAAAGGATTTTGTAGGAGAACATAGTTGTCACGTTTCCTTTTTCACCACCTTCTATAATAAATGGGTCTAATTGTGCCTCAAGTAATCCCGGTATATCTGATCTAACAATAATAGCTATGGTATATGATACAGCTATAGCTATGGTACAGCTGTTATATAGCTATGGTGAATGTGATATTTTCGAGCTCAAAATTTAAGTGTTTTTATTCTTTATTTTGTGAATTTATAGTTTGTTTCATGTTTTTAAGAAACTTTTATTATTATTAATCCATCCAAATTTAAAATTGTTTGTTTTATTCTAATTTATATTTTAGATTGTGATTTGGTGTTGAAATTTGAATGGACATAACCTATAATATTTGTACAATTTAAAACTAAATTAGGAAATTGAAGAAGTTTTAGGCAATAGCCTGTTTTTTCTTTTCCGATTCTTGTATTTTTTTTGCTAACCTTATAAATAAATAAATAATTGTTGATTGGTTTTGATAATGAATAATTCTATCACAAATATATTTATTCATCGAGGGAATATATTTTTAATTATTTAATGATATATTTTCATGATAGATTGAAATGAGTTAATTGTATTGGTCTGTCTATCTCAACTCGCTCCTCTCTCACAGGCATGTGCCCATGACAGGAGTCTCTAATTTAAATTTTTCAAATATCACCATTCTTATGTATTTTTTTAGAATAAAGAATTTCAATTATATCACTACAAAAATAGCATGCAGATTCTTGGTAACTCGGTGCGGAGTAGGAGAAGGATGATGTTATCTGCTTTGTCTAATAAAAGACAAGGACAGAAAAACAATGTTAATCATATATCGAATTTAAAATGTGAATCTTATTGTAGTACCGTATGGCTAGTTACACACGATTTATGCATTTCTGAATATATCTCATGACCATGCTTTAAGTTGGAATTCAAATTCTTGGAATTTTATCCAATGATTCCAGCGTCAGTCCTAAAATATCCTAGTGCTCGGTTTCATAAAATTTTTCAAATTCTGTAGCACAAGATCAAATCATACGTCACTTTAGTCCTTCACACACATTGATTTTTGTTCGTACGATATTTTGCTGTCCTTATAAATCCTATTGGATTAAACAGATGATGTTTGTCAAGTTCCGTTTAATCTGATAGAATTCATAACAAAATAACGTACGAACAAAAATCAATGTGTGTGAAGGACTAAAGTGACGTATGATTTGATCTTGTGCTACAGAATTTGAAAAATTTTATGAAACCGAGCACTAGGATATTTAGGACTGACGCTGGAATCATTGGATAAAATTCCAAGAATTTGAATTCCAACTTAAAGCATGGTCATGAGATATATTCAGAAATGCAGATCATACCATATTATTGAAAATAAACCTTTTTTTGAATAAGATTACAATATTTCTTAGAATTTAAAATAATGATAATCGTAAAACCCCTCAACAGACAATCAATGACAAATTTTATTGACCTTGTTAAGTGAAATATTTTGGAGGATAAAGCTGGTCGGTAAGGTCAGTTTATTAACTAGAACTGTTAGACGATTCTAAAAGAAATTTCAGAACGTTTTATGTAACGAAAGCAATTAGTTTGGTTAGATATGGAATTTATAACCATACCCCTTGGTTAGAAAGGCATCAAAATCTGTTTTGATAAAAGTTTCATATAAAAAATTCGAAAGAGTTACTCAGAATGAATTATTTAAGGATTGTCAAAACAAGGCACAAAAACGAATTAGTTAATTTTGATAAGTACGAACCAGGAAGCAACATAATATCATTGGTAGAGAAAGTTGGATGTGAACTGAATGTTACAGTGTATTCTGAAAATTATGTAATATGAATAGTTTGTAAATTGATAAAATATAATACAATTGTATCTGAATAGTATTGATCAAACTAACAATTTTATTGTTAAATATTTATTACTAAAACAAACAAATTACAAGTACAGCCGTTACGAAGCAACATCAAGCCGTAATAAAGATACAGAAGCAAGCAAGCAACCAACCAATCGAATAAATATATCACAATACAAAAGTAGCATACTTAAACAACCTTTTGATAACTGATTACTGAAACCTTTGGAGTTTCATCTATGATTTCTAGATCTATCACAATCTTATATAAAAACTGTGAACTGTATTCCAATGGAATATCAAAGCAATGGTGGAGCTGAATAACTACAGTACTGGAGGTAGCAGGCTGGGGCTCCTATACCAGTCCACGGTTCTTTATAGTTTGTTTCAGTTGGCAATGAGGTGAGGACTTTCTGTTTAGAAGTGAAGGGGGAGTGGTGAATATTCATATCGAATGGAAATTTTCACAACCAGTGGTTTTAATAGTATTGTGCAAGTGTTTGTTATTTAGGCCAGTGCTCTTGAGAACACTGGGCACTCTTTAAATTGTGACTCTTATATTGATCAAGTGCAAGTTGTACAAGTTCTTGGATATTATCCTCTATGTAATGTCGCTATGGAATGAAATTATCACAATGGGATTATCTAGACAATAGAACGTACGAGCTACGAAATATCTATCTGTCTGGACTGCAAAAGGGAGTATCTATCTAACTATTATAAACTAGTAGTTCTGCGAACAGTAGACCTCGCGCTCAGTAAGTTACATTGTCCTTTTGTTATGTTTTCTCAAAAATTGATAAATAATTTATCAATTTAAAATGTCTAGAAATAATCCTAAATGAACATATTATATAAATAAATAAAATAGAGCTTTTTTTCTAGAGATTTTTCCGGGACGTGTCGTCCCGGAATGTGAATATGAGCGCTGTTATCAGGTCTGGCTGCAACTGTCTACAACGTTGATGGAAAGATACATTTTCAAGATGATTGATGTTTTTGAACGGGTAGTATTATAGTCAACTGTCTACTAACGTTGATGGAAAGATACATTTTCAATATGTTCGATGTTTTTGAACAGGTAGTATTATAGTCTACTAGACAGGTGATTTATGATAATTCTATAGTCTGATTTTTACTCTAATATTGGCGTATGAAGGAGGCTCCTTTTTCCTTTTATATTATCATTGAAATGCAAAACTTCCAAAAACCTTGTATATACGCGACGCGCAATTTAAAAAGGAACATACCTGTCAAATTTCATGAAAATCTATTACCGCGTTTCGCCGTAAATGCGCAACATATAAACATATAAACATTAAGAGAAATGCCGAACCGTCGTCTTGAATCTTAGTCCTCACTTCGCTCGGTCATTAATCTAAGCAATGGATCTTCTACAAATGATGAAATCATATAAACGCAATACCATCAAACTTTCATTGAGTATCTATTTATCATGAGATTCAATTCAAAAATAAAAAAGTAAACATAAATATTTAAATAAACATACATTTTCCATTCGACCAACGCCGACAGTTTGAGATCCAATTCAATCTTGCCATTCAACCAATTCAGGCAAGTTTGAGAGACATTCACATCAAAACTACCCATTCACCAACGCCAGCAGTTCGATATTCACATAAAAGCTCCCCCCATTCACCAACGCCATCCACTTGAATCTGGCCATTCAACCAATGCAGACCTCTACTCACCCAACAAGGGACTGGTGAAGAAGGGGTTCTTCTTGATGAGCTTGGGCGATCCGTGTGGCGACGCGGGCAGCGAGCGGCTGTTGCGACGCTGACGCTGCGGCTTGGTCTTGTGCGACTCATCGGCATGCAGTAGCTTGCCACTGATCATGTGGTGTGCGACGGCGACCACTGAGTGGCCGCATGCGGCGCCCTCGCCCGTGAAGCCATCATCGGTGCCCGTCGACTTGATGCGCCCCAGTGGCGGCTCGGCTCCTTTGCGCATGCCCAGCTCGTGTGGCGCTGGAAACCACACACTCACGCTACAGTGGCGCCACTTCCACAACCATCATTTTTATTTGGCTATTGAGTTGCAGGTTCTAGTTTGCATTTTCCAATGTACATTTCATTTGTTAGTATACAAGTTTAGTTTTGATTTAAAAAAGTTTTGCTTCAGTTGATTTTATTAGTTTTGTTTGTTTTATCACTAAATTTTCCTTTCATTTGGAACCAGTCTTGCATTTTTTTAATTTTCAAATATTTTCATAGTATTCTCTATTAATTTAGTATATAATTTTAGTTTAGATATTAGAAATGTTTAGTTTTAGTTAAGTATATTGGTTTTGTTTGTTTTATAACTTAATTTTTCCTTATTTAGGTACAAAGTTTGGAACAAAGCTTGCATTTTTCATATTTTCAAATATTTTCCTAGTTTAGTTCAAATTCTCCACATTCACTTAGTTTTCATTCCAATTGGAAAATAAGTGGAATATAGCGTGATTTTAAAAATATTATTTTTTTATTCTACTAGTTTGATTTCTCCTATTAGTTGAATTTAGTTTGCTACCATTAGTTGAATTTAGTTTCAGTGTTTCACTTATATCAGATCTGATGATTTCTTTAGTTTAGTTTCTGTTCCCTATGAATATAATTAGCTGAAGTGAGGATGAGATATTTAGTTGATGAGTTCACTTTTTAGGCGAGAAATATCAAATCCAATTTGATATTTTCATATAATTTTTGTGTTTTCAACAATCTATATATATAAAAGCGAAATGGCACTCACTGACTCACTCACTCGCAGAACTAAAAATCTACCCGACCAAAAACGTTCAAATTTGGTAGGTATGTTCAGTTGGCCCTTTAGAGGCGCACTAAGAACGGATTTGGAGAAATTTCCAAAGATACGCCCAAAATCTGCGTTTTTCCAGCGTTTTCTCAGCTTTATCAAGAACAAATGAACAGAAAATGTTCAAATTTGGTACAGAAGCTCAGCTAGGGTATAATAATGTTGGGTTAGAAGGAATTTGCAATAACGTCAAAGATACGCCCAAAATAAGCGGTTTTTTTTCTTTTTCTCAAATTTATCGAGAACAAATGAACAGAAATTGTTCAAATTTAGTACAGCTCAGCTGGGGTGTAATAATGTTCTGTTAGAAGGAATTTGTAATAACGTCAAAGATACGCCTAAAATTACAGTTTTTTGCTTTTTCTCAGTTCTTTCATCAAGTAATAGACAGAAAATGTTCAAATTTGGTACAGAGGTTTAGCTTGGGTCTGACAATTTTGTGATGAGGTGACTTAATATTTCATCAAAGGTACGTCCAAAATCAGCGTTTTTCCAACGTTTTTCTCAGCTTTTCTGCGTTTTCTCAGTACTTTGACTTTCTGATGGAATGAAGCATGCTCAAATGAAAAATGCAGGCGAGCGAAGCTAGCCCGCTGATCTCATTTTTGGACGATCCAGTCGGGGGTCCAGGGGGCGGAGCCCCATGGAATATTATGTTCTTCAAAACTTGCAGGCAAACAATTTCAACTCTCAATTTTAAACTCTTCCACGTTTTTTGAATGATAATCCTTATCGTTATCATGAATTCCAAATATTGAGTTCTGTTTTTCTTGAATTTGAAAACTGCGTTGAGTTTTGGCAAGCCCTTGGACCCACATTTGAAATTCATAATAAATGAACAGAATAGATTTTAATAGTTAAAAATAAATTGCAAACGAAAAATACTTACATGTGGCGCCACATAGTGATTTACATTATCCTGGGCATTATTAATGAAGCACATACGGGATAACTGAGGTGAATTTAATGTATGTGTTTCTCATCAAGTGATGCCATGATTTATGGGATAGTTCATGTCAATTCATGGTATCTCTTGGAAATGCTTTTCTAACTAACAAAGCAACTGAACTAATATGAATAGTTTTTAATACTACACTAATAAAAACATTTTTGATGCTTTGACACGCTTCAAAATTCTCATTAACAACTATCAATAAAACAGAGAAATACACACTAAGAGCAAGATCAGATTATGATAATAAAAATATATTTAAATGTGGAAGCCAATAAGTACCCACTACAAGCAGCTGAGCAAACAAAGAAATTAGCTTACACACAGTAAACAGATAGTGATTGAATAAAAAAATAATACAACTAACAAAACAGAAACACACAAAATACGTTCCAAACAGTCAGAAACTCAAATTTCAAGATTGACTTCTGATTAAACTAATTGAAACTGATTAAACTAATTAAGTTTTGAAGCAATAACTTAGTCAAGAACCACACTTTTATGAATAGTTATTCTAGGTTTTCTCTAGTATGCCTACTCTACCGTAGTGTGTTTGAAAAGCAATTTTGGTGTTCGATAGTTTCAATTCATTTGAAAAGAACAGGAAACTTACTGGCTTTAGCTTCCGGGATGAATTGGCGACACGGCACAGTGTGATTCTGCAGAACTTCTCCAAGTGCTAAGTAGTTGATTTGACCTTTATGAGAAACAGAAGCTGAAGGTGTAGAGGAGGTAGGCTCAAGACTTTTGGCCTTCGGGTAACGGATGAAAAAAAAACTGTCGTCTTCATTTGGTGGCGAGAAAGCTGTTTGGTCCAAGTCATATCTGAAAGAATAAAAACACACATTTGATGTTTTTTTCATTTTTTTTAAATAACAAATAATATTCATTTACTTTTAGAGAGTGTCTCACGAAAGGTATAACAAACGAAGGCATTCTACATGAAATTTGCAACAAAAAATGTCCAGTAGTTTTCAAGATCTATCGATTTTTCAATATGTTTTAAAAACGTCAATAACTATGATAGTGTGATCCACGTTATAATGGCAGTGAATAAAGATAGAAGAATAGCGATACCGATTCTCTGCATTAATTAATTATACTTCTACACTGTCAAAAACATAGTTGTAATTGTTGTGGACCTAGAAAACGATAGTATCACCGGCTTTGTCGAATGACAAGGATAATAGACAAGGATAGCAAAACTTAAGTTGATGAAATACTGTCATTATAACGTGAACCTCACTATAGAAAAATGTCAGCCAATTGTAAGGATAAAGTTGGAGGGGAAGAAATTTCCAATAAGATTCATAACTTGTTTTGAACTTTTTATGAGCGTTCAAACTGTTTGAGATTTGGCGCTGAACTCAACGAATGTACTTTTTTCAACTTTGAGTGCTCATAAAAGTTCAAAGACATCAAACAAAGTAACAAAATATAAGAATTTTATTGGAAATTTCTTCCTCTTTCAAACACATCCTTGGAATTAGATTCCAACTGATAGTTTTCTTGTTGTTGACGTTTCTTAAAAATATCGAAAAATCTATGGACCTCGAAAACTAAGGTTGATATGAGAATATTTTACTAGACATTAGCAAATTTCATATACAATCTATGGTTTATAAAATAGAATTATAGTACCCTGAATTCATACATTTTAAAAAACAATCTATGGTATTCGGTGTCACACCTCCCGTGGGACACTCAGTATAAAGACACGACTATTCTAATAAATGAGAGATTTTTTACCAAAAACTGAACTATTTTGCTCCAAATTTCCCAATTGATAAAATCTTTTGTATGTAAAACTTATGAAGAACACAACTTTGTTTTAATGTTTTAGTGCACTCAAGGATTCATAAACATATGGAGAACGAAGGTATTTATTTGAACTTTTTAGTCCAAGAGGAACTTTCCTATACAGTACACATGGTGTGTGGATGATTCAGTTTACTGAGTGAATAAATCGTTATTTATATTATTGTACTGGTTTTCAAAAGTACGACAAAACTCTATGTTTGTAAAAGCTAACAAGTTATCAATTTAGAATTGTCATTATCATTTTCAGAATTGTCAGCTTTATTATGACACAGCTATACAGCAGGAACAGACCTTTCAAAGATAATGACTACTTTTTATGCGGTAGAGGCTAATACATATATTGAAAAGTGTAGTGCGAGACAAAATCACCGTGTGCGGCAATTTTCTTTAGAGTCCGGCTCGCGAACCTGACTCGATAGTGTGGACCCATCAAATTTCTATACTGTACATAGATTAGCTACCTTACCAAATAATTTTCAAACCCGCAATACTCAATGGATATAATACCTGACCAGCACTTGACGTTATCAGTAAAGACCGCAATGTAAGTAATTTGATAGAGAAATGGGCAATATCCGCAGATCCGCACATGGTCGTGGGAATATCGACCAACTATTGTTACTAATGATAAGAATAAGTAAATACGTAAGTAGAGTAGGCTACCTTGTAATTTTGTCATAATATCGACCAACTATTGTTACTAATGATAAGAATAAGTAAATACGTAGTAGGCTACCTTGTAATTTTGTCATTTACTTTTTATGATTTATCTAAACTGATTTATAATTCAATGCAGAAATTTGATGTAATTATATACTGTAGATGTAATGTATATACTGTACGTCAAGTTGACTAGACATAATTAAAGAACATCCAGTAATTGACTATATTCAGTCCATGACCGGCATTCGCCAGACAGGCTTCGTCAAAGTTAAAAATAATTAAAACACAAATAACAAGAGATGGCTGCAGATAGTTCGTTTTATTTGGATCTGTAGATGGACTGCAATTCTAAATTATGAAACAGCCTCAAACTGATCCACATGTCCACTGGTTTCATCATCCTCAGTGAGTACAGAGGGTGGTTGATGAGTTTCTCACGTATCAGCCTAGAAAACTTCCTATACTCCATAGCCAACTCCTTAGTCAACCTAGTCCGGGCGCAAATGTCATTCCGTGGTCCTTTTTGAGTAACAGCCGCGGAAGATGTCTCAAATTCTTCGTTAGGTCTAGCATAATAAGGATCGTGATGATGATGAGTAGAAATCACAAGCAAACACCTCGGAAACAAGATGGCCGCCAAAATTTTCAGGGCTTTGCTATATCGCTTATATTTCAATAACCGTTCAAGATTTTCAACCGTTTTATTAGACGAAAATATTTTTAAAATCTTCCTCTACAATTTTTGTTTTATAAAATTTTCCTCTAAAAAGCATAATTTTTAGTTATAACCTTCAATAGCCCAAAAAACGTTTTTTTCTGAAGTTTTTAAAATGTCATTCCATTATAGCTTTTTTTGTGCAAGAGATACAGAGAAATTTTGAATCTATGGAATTTAGAGTTTCTTCAACTTTGGAACGATATATCTTCATGCGCTGTACGTCAAAAAATGAGTTCTCCAGCGCCCTCCAAAGAGAACCCTGCATGATTTCTGGTGCGTTTTTCCATACGCATGAGGTAACAAGCTAGAACTATAAAATCATTTTTTCATGACTACTTCAAGATAGAGACTTGAAAATGGTCTCAATCTCTTCGTTACAGCAAGACGAATAAGAATATTGATGATGGAAACAACGAAAATATTCGACATCATTAAAAAATACAAGATGGCGGTAATTATTGACAGAAATTTTTATATTGCTTGTTCTTCAGTTATTGTAAGAGATATCGGATTGGTTTTACCACCAAAGTGTTAAGAATTAACCAAACAATGATGTTCGAGAGAATCATCTTACTTCGACCACTCTTTCCATTATTTATTCAACTTCAAAAGCTTGAAACATACATTTTTGTGAACAATATCTTACTTTCCACCCTGAATATGTATTCGCAGTAGACAAACGCTAGTATTATTGGCACAATGTTGTAGAATATCTCCAAAGCTTCAATTCAAGCTAGCAACATGTAGGCCGGGATGGCAATCATTTAGAATTTTTCAAGCTTAATGAAAGTAGCTAGGAATTATTGGCATCTTTTAGCAGATTATTTGCCAACTAGAAGATGAAATATAAAAAAACTTGGTGACTTACCTGTCTGATATCTTTGACTTCATCCACTGTGGCAGTGATATGCCAGATAGGGAACGATCCGACTGAGTAGAATCCATTTTGTTAAAATAATATCTAGTGGAAGTTTCCAAGTAGTTTATAATATTTTTTTAATTTAGCTGAGATAAGATTTTGTGGGATTTCAAATCCTTTAGTGTTAAGTGTAAATTGCTTGATGACCTTAAGACGATTACGAGCCAGTGACTTGTTGTTTCAAGCATTGAAGGATTCCAAAATTAATAGTTTTCTAAGAGTAGGCTTTACTCATACTACTCATCTGAAATTAAAAGAAAAAAACAAATTTACGAATAATCATAAAGAATACTATGCAAAAAATATGTAGTGGTACACAACGTTTAGCCTAATTAAAATTATCATTATTAGTGATCCATGTTAATAGTTGGCTCAATCTTCTTATTGAGTGACAATAAGATTAAACAATATTAATTATAGTAAGCCTAGAAGTTAAAATCGATGTTAGGATATATACTATTAATTTAAAAGTGTTGAAGCAGCGTTAACCAATCATTATCTTATCACATAAACACATTGATAAAATTGAATATAGAAGGCAGACAGCTGCATGTTACATTAGTGTCAAAATTAATAGAAATAAATAAGTTTTGGTATAGATGAATGATGACACATAAAAATGTCTCTCATAGACACCTGGAAAGTTTACAGTGCAATAATACCTAAATTAAAATTGCATTCACAATCACCAAATTATGGGCTGCTACCTGACATTTTGACAGAAGCATGACCTTGAGAGAATCGATTTCAATTTTCAACATTTATAGCATTAAACGTGTTTGTCATAAATTTATAACTATATAAATAAAAAATCAGAATGAACATGTATATTAACATACCATTAACTTTTTATGAATGTTTTTGTAGTAAATCGCAGACCCCATCGTATTTCCAACACAAAACTTCTTCTACCTTCCACTTCTGTTTGTTCTCACTTCTCATGTCGAGCAAGTAGAGGAGGATGGTTGGAAAATGGCCTTTTGCCACAGAGAAGAGATCAGAGGGAACATTCTTACCGACTATTGTTTCGCCTTATGTGTAGTATCACTTATACCGGTAGAAAGCGCTTGTATACGCAAATGACGATTTCTGTCTGAGCTGAGTTAGTACTGTAGTAGGGGGACGTAGTGGGGAGTCATTGGCATCCTACACTTCCCTCTCCAACAACAGTTCACACCACTCCTCCCCGCAAAACAACTGCTGACAGCAGTTGTGGCTTGAGGCATGTATGTCATGTTTTTGCTAATAGTACATAGACTAGACATTCATTTTTCTTATTCTAATCACTTGCTACTCTCAACTCTCCAGATCGCATGAACGCTGCTTCTCCAGTGACAAAGAGGATTAATTTTTATTTCTAATCACAAGAACTAGAAAACAATAAGTGAATGAGTGGCCAGATTTTGTAACTTTATTACATTATGTACTTCAATTCAATAATTGAAAAATTTTTAATCAATCTAATTTAATCCACAATATTGCGATTTTGAACTTAAAAATTGAGAAAGAGCATGGAATAATTTTAATAATAACATGTTCTTGAGGTGATGTGTAATGCAGCATTATATTTCTCTATTATTGTTCTAAATGATTTTAATAAATGATGTCAAAACTGCTCATTAACAATAATATTGTTTCAGTTACTTTTTTTTTCATTGAATAGCCAAAGATTGTTAACCTTAATAATATTATTTCAGTTGCTTTTTGTTTTCATTGAATAGCCAATGGTTGTCAACCTTTTTCATAGACTGTACCCATAGTGGAAAGTTCTAATTTTGCATATGAGCTAAATGCTGTTAGGCTAGTAGGCTAGCCGTCTAGCGGGAGTTGGGGAAGAGGAGTAATTTGAAATTCAATGAATTTCTCTCATTATAAACTTATAAGAGCCACTATCTTCTTAGCATTCAGTAAAATAACATCCAGTTTCATTGTATATTATAAGGAGGAAATTGATTGATACTCTTTAAAATTTACCTACCCCTGTTGTTATGTATGTGTATTTTTGTCGTAAATGTATTTCCTTTCCTTGATATAATACAAAATTATAAGTAGAGCAATAAAGAGCAAAACTAAAATCGTAAATCGATTTTGAAATAATCTTCATGACCTTTTAGAAGAAACTTTGTGGCTGAATCTGCTAATCAATTCCGACCATGTTGATAAACTTGAAACGCAAAAAATGCTGTTGATTTTATCATTTTTATTCATAGTTCACTTGGACGCACGGTACGATTCAATCACTTGAAAATATCAAGAGATTGAAGATATTCTCCTCATATTCACGATCTCGGTATTTCTAAGATGGAAAACAGTAGTTGAAGATAAATATTTATGGTAACTGAGCTCCCATAAAATAAAATTTAGAACCAATCATGAGTTTCTATGATGTATGATCCCATTTAAGAGACTCTAGATAACAGTGGAATTGCGAAAAAATGGTAAAACTTCAATCGGTTGTAACTTTCTAATGGTATTGAAATCGAAAGTATTGCTGATTGGAGTGAGAAGAGGAGGAAATTCCTCACATCCTTGACTAGATTTTGATTTTATATCTGTATTATTTCATAAGATATGCAGCATTGAATAAATAAATTGTCGTTATTCTGTGTATGGAATATGGGTTGAAGTGACAGGTGGACACTCAACAAAAATTTCCCAA